>NC_142928.1:9260369-9412869 GCF_046866305.1 Octopus bimaculoides | reverse complement strand
CTAGCAAAGTCCCTTGGTGACCCTGTCAGTGCAGGTGCCACTTAAGAAGCACCCAGTCCACACTGTAAAGTGGTTGGCATTTGGAATGGCCTTCAGCTGTGAAATACCTTGCCAAAACAGACACTGAAGCCTGGTGTAGTCTACTGCCCAGCCAGTTCCTGTCAAACCGTCCATCCCACACCAGTATAGAAAGCAGATGTTAAATGATGATGATTGATATATATATATATATATATATATATATATATATATATATATATATATATATATATATATGTATATATATACATGGCATAAGCAATTAAAGCAGTGTTAAATTGAAATAGCCATACATGTATCATACAGAATGTATGTATACCTTTGATAGGTTGGTTACTGCAGTATTTGTTCTGAGATAACATCTCTTATGTTAAAAGCACAAAAACTATCAGAGAGAGAGAGAGAGAGAGAGAGAGAGAGAGATACAAGAACTCATCCTCGAAGCAGCCAGGACAAATACTGCAGTGACTGGTTGATGGACAGTGTGTCTACATCAAGTAGGAGGTATAGATAGCTATTTTAATTAAATGCAACCTCAGTTGTCTATACATGATAGACGTGGTGGCGGCGGCGGGTCGGCGGCGGCAGCGGCGGCGGCGGCAACGGCGGCGGCGGCAGCGGCGACGGCGGTGGTGAAGTTTGTTGGGGTGATAGTGCTGGTGATGGGAATAATGGTAACGGTGGGTAATGATGCTGGTGGTAGTGGTGATGGTGGTGATGGTAGTGGTGGCGGCAGCGGTGGTGGCGGCGGCAGCGGTGGCGGCGGCGGCGGCGGCGGCGGTGGTGGTGGTGGTGTTTGTGGCAATAATGTGGTTGGTAGTGGTAAAGGTTGCAGGGTGATGGTGGTGGTGGTAGCAAGTTGAGAGGAGCAAAAGCTGAAGAAGTAACAATGCAGCTTTGTTTTCTTTCAGCCAACAACTAAAAGAATCCGATTTGCCAATGGAAAGTCAGGTGGTGGGGTTTTTTTCTTTTTCCACCTCTTCTCAATATAAAAACTAGTTTTTAAACCCTGTCCAAGGTCAGAGGTTTATTATTAGTCAGTGGTTCATGCATTCATTGTTTGTTTTATGCTGACAGATTATAGATTAATATGTTCTGAGTAAACGCAGGATATTCTAGTTTAGAGGAAGCTAGCCACACTACAAATACAATATTAATAAACAAGACACATCTCTGAATATTCCTTCAGAGGTGAAAAATGTCTTCCATTGGCAACAATTTCTGAGATATTTAAGAGAAAACACAGTGTTTGAGGGAAGTTGGTTCCTTTGAGACTGAAGTAAAGTTGAATGTCCAGGATTTAAACTCACCTTGAATCAACAACAGAATTATTTAGAATTTTAATTATTTACTAACATTTCAGATTAGACTTTCAGGTGGTGTCAGTGAACAATCATCTTTGTCTCATCTTGCACCAAAACAAATCTTTTAAATAGTTTTATTTATTTGTTTAAAAAGAAAAAAAAACTGCCTCTAATTATTTTCAGCCACAATGTTAATTATTTATTTATGCTAATTAATTATTTTCGATTAATAGTTTAAATTTTTATTTTATTTTAGATTGAAGCTATGGATGATGCGTAAATACTATAATGTCAAGTTTGAAATATTAAAGCTTGCTGCCTTCTTGACTCAAAATAAGAAGAAAAATAATGAGAATCACTTTGGAAGTAACTTTGGTCAATGATTGCTCCCTTTTTTGTAACTCTGTCTTGCAGCCAGGCCTGCATTACCAATCCCTAACTATGACCCAGCTATAGATCAGTTATAGATCTATCAATAAATCACATAAAAAACCACAAAAGAGTTTGGACACATCCACCACCCTACAATAACGACAATTGTCCCACCACCCACATTGGTGGTTCTCTGTCTTAAGACCTATATTTAGGACTTGTCCTAGCAGAATGGCATGAATGCTAATGATGATGATGATGATGATGATGATGATGATGATGATGATAATGAAAATGATTAATAATTAAAACAACAACAATAATAACATGATATATATAGTCAGTATTCTAATATGGCCAATGTCAAGATTTATTTTTGAAATCAAGTGTAATTTATTTTACTACCACACAAACCTGTGTACACACACACACACACAACTTTTCACAAATAAAATCACATAAAAAAAACATACACCCCATCACCCCCACAAACATGAAAACAACAGAATTTGACTCCCTATTAAGGATACAAGCTTACCTAAGTTGCCTTAGCTTGTACTCCCTCATCTCACCCTTAATGGCCTCAAGGCTCGTTTCCTCTCCGACCCTAAATGCAGTTTAATTGATCTCTCCAAAAGTTAATTAGCAAACGTATACTTAAAATTGAGAGAACTGCTAGAACAATGGAACTGCAGCTCTGCTGCCAGAAAATGGTTCCATGACATTGAAAACAAACCATCCAATAGATTTACCCATTCCAACATAGAAGACTTTTAATGCTTACATCAAAACGCTCCCTTTGAAAGACGTTGACCTATTGAGACCGTTCCTCTTTGATTAGAGACCTTGACACGAATATTGTAGTGAATACTTGGAAGTTTCTGTTGCTCTATGATGATCCTTAATAAGTCACAACATTTCTATGGGATTCTGTGGTGGAGCAGCAGAGGCAGATCTCTCGGGGTTGTTTATCCTTGATCCTTTTAGAATGTAAAACTCTTGCTTAGGATTAAACAGAGATGACAGCTTAACAATCTCACACAATATTGGATCACCATTCAATGGACAGAGTTAGAAACATTCTAATGAATATATTTATAGAATTTGGTTTAATTATAAATATCAGCACTAATCTAATATGAACCAACTTCCTTGGCTTTTCATTGTATTTAATTACCAGAAAGCATCACCACTATAGAAAACTAAATGACAATGCAATGTGTGTGGTGTGTGTATGAGTGTATGTAATCATCCTCCATAATCATAGAAGTTGGATGCTGGTATATGTAGAAGAGTCTCTGATTTATCCTGGGACATGGACATCTTTGATAGAGATGTTCCTTGTTATAATAATACAGAAGCTAGAGCTAGAAGTGGTTTTGGTGTGAAGCTGTTTCTAAACGAAACACCTACCTTCCTTCTCCATACCAGATATGAACCAGAAAGAGAAAGGTTTAATCTTAAAGCTGGTTTAATCCATCACATCACTTGTATGTTACCATGGGCATAGTCAGCAATTGCCAAACATTATTAGTAAGACAGCATCTCTCATATACAAATACAATAAGTTTTTCAATATTCACTATATTAAGGTTAGTTATCTTTGTCTGGTCAGCAACACTTCCCAGATTATATTTGACAATCAAAACCATTCCCATCCAACAGCTTACTTGCAACTAATAAAACCTTCAGATATGAATGTTTTTCAATAATATGGAACATTGTCAATAAAGCTGCATCTTATTTCAACAGACTGTCTGTCTGTCTGTCTGCCTGCCTGTCTGTCTATCTATCTATCTATCTATCTATCTATCTATCTATCTATCTATCTATCTATCTATCTATCTATGTGTGTGTGTGTTTATAAATATGTATATATAATTACATGTTATTATACATTAATTCTTTCAATATATAATTTAAACAATGCATTTATGAGAACCAAAGTAACTTGTTGCATTCCAGGTGACAACATTTGACCAAATACACCCTATTATCCTTCCTTCTGCCATGCGAATAGATGTGTGTGTGTGTGTGTGTGTGTGTTTGCTTACATTTACACTCTACAAAAATCACAATGAGTATTGTGGTTGTTGTCACTTCTGTCGGCAAATCATCAGCTTGCTATGTACCTTTGAAGATGTGTAAAGTATAAGATCTTTTTTCTTAAAAGACAAGTAATGGTTAGTGATAGGAAGGACTTCAGGCTATAAAACATTGTCTCAGTAATATATCCCTCTAATCCATGTCAGCATGGAAAATGGAATGAAAGCATATTTCTAAAATATCTTCCCATTATGTTTGCTGGTGTAAACGACTCAAACTACCTCAGCATTTATTCCATAAGAATCACTGACAATCTCGTAGAGACTTGACTGCCAATAGTTTTGTTCTACAGTCTAATCTTTTTGTATCATATCATTTTACAGTCATTGAACTGTGACTGTATGGGGGCAGCCCTTCAAGGGTTTCCATCATTCATGTTCATTCAGTACTTCTATAAATTTGGTAAACATTCATTGTTACTATTGAGGAGGGAACAAAATCCATTGAAACCATTATATTGTTACCAGCCATTATCTCATTAAGAAAGAAATATTGACTCTACGTTTATCATGCATTGAGCACTTCCTTGAGTTATGATCTGCTCAATATCAGTTTAAGATTTATATACAGTATGTGTGTGTGTGTGTGTGTGTGTGGTGTGTGTGTATATATACATATATTTATACACACATATACATATATATGTATATATATTTTTATATGTGTGTGTGTGTGTGTGTCTGTGTGTGTGTGTGTGTGTGTTTATTAAATTAATTTAGGTAAAATGAATTTAATTCTTACTTTAACCATTGAATTAAAGTGTAATGTTTGATTGTGTTAGACATTAGCAGAATAACTTATCTACTGGTGCTTAAGTGACCATGAAATTGTCTGTGATTCTCTTGTGATATGTGCTGAAGTAGACCTGTTGTTTTATGGCAGTGAAACATAGTCTTTGATTAGAAGAGATGGCAGGGTGTTAAATTACATGTATGTATGCATGTATGTATGTATGCACACGCATATGTACGTGTATATACATATATGTCTATGTATACATATATATATATATATATGTTGTTGTTGTTGTTGATAAATGTTTATCATTGTTGTTAAGCGTGTCCTACAATGGTAACTGGTTTACACCAACCCATCCAAAGCTGTTTCTTGTTCTATGATTAAAAATCTGTCAAAAAATATGAAAGTAAAAACCTTCAGTTACTATATTCCAAATACCATCTTAATCATGAAAACACTAATTATTCTTCCAAATTCTTCATTTAGTTCATAATAAAAACACATGGATATTGTTTGCGTTTCATTAGAGAAATTATTAAATCTATGTAAATAACACACAATAAATCTAAGATAGATTTTGAAAATAGAAATATTTATGGTATAAAAATGTTATTTAATATTACAAAAAAAAAAAGTTGTACTGAAAATTATTCTTCAGTGTAAAATGCTGTGATTACAAAAAATAAAATATAAACCATAGAAAATACAATAAATATTGTCAGTCTGATAAAACATTTCCTAAATGTAGAATTCAGAAAATGTTGTGTAACTTGAATATTTTGTTGTCCTAATTTCAATAAATTATTTTCATGAAATATTTTGCAATCACTTTGTTTTGTTTGTTTTTGTAGCCCCCACCCCCACCCCATGAAACACATTGATCCTACTTCATTTTTGTATTTGGTTTGCAAGATTCTTGATGTCAATTCTTGTGTTAAAACAAATCTTGGGAGGGTCATTATCTATCTATCTATCTATCTATCTATCTAGGTCATCCCTCAGGACACCCCAAGACTGTTTCCACATGTTTTTCCCATCCATCTCGACCTTCCATAATGGTCCTCAGCTCCTGTACCCCTTCCATACCAGTATCCTCCAGCAAGTTGTCAATATAGGTCATCTTCCTTCTTCCTCTCTTGGTTCTTCCTTCTGTTGGTTGCCAAAGCACTAGCTTTCATCGGTCTGTCTGATGTAATGTCCAGCTAGCCTCATCCTTCTATGCTGTGTCTTCAATGTTACTTTTGGTAGTCCCTGGTATAAGTCGGCGTTTGTTGTATGACTCTTCCAGGAGACACTGAGTGCCATTCTAAGCATCCTCGTATAACAACCGTCCAACTGCTTCTTCAATGCTTTAGTAAACATTCATGTTTCAGCCCCGTATAGAAGAACCGACTCCACTGTTGCCAGAAACAGCCTCACTTTCAATTTCCTGGCTAACTTGGAACTCCAGACCTTTCTCAATTTATGGTATGCTAATCGTACTGTCTCCATTAGAGATAAAGAGAAAAATTCTTTAGACTTTATCGAAATACTTCTGGCAACTGGAAGAGAACAAAACAGATGAAGATTTAAAGAGAAAACAACAGACTATACATCAAAAGAACAAAATACACCCTGTTTGCACCGTAGAGAAGGTTACTACTTTGCAATCTACAAAAACTTCAAACGATTACTGAAACACTTTCTCAAAATGTTTTGGTTCTGGGTAGCAATTTTTCATGTTTTCACTTATCCTGTGCCTCCCTTCCTAGAACACTTTTTCTAACTTAGTACAAGATTATTTTAATTCATAATGTATATTTCGTTATTGTTATTATTAATTATTTTATATTTCGTTTAGACTCTTATAATATTTAATTATGTTTTCGTAATAAGTTAGAACCCCAAGAACACAAGATACAAAGGATTCGCAGTCAATAAGCACACGAAATATATACACCTATCATCAGCTAACTAACGGATGCCATTATGTTTTCCACTCTTGGGCAGCACTATTGTATCTGGCGGGGGTCAACAATACTGAAAACATAAACACTACTTAGAGATTAATGAACCAAATGCAGGAGTGAAACATTTGCACCATACTTTTAAAGTATAGTACTTTCTCTATCGGTCTTTTTTGTCGAACCACTAAGTAACGGGGATGTAAACACAGACATAAAAACACACATACATACATACATACATAGGTGATGATTGCTTCATCTTGACAGATGATAGCCGCCCCATCAACACACACTCCACACACCATCACACAGCACAATCCCTCCGTTGATGACTTTTGAGACCAGCTGCTGATTGACAGGCTTTAAAACACAAGTGACAGATATTATTCATCTTTCTTTTACATCTTTGTCCTTTGGAATCTGATTCTGAAGGAATCTTTTTGTGAACTAGCAGATGTCTTTTAAGTCCAGCTATTGTCTTACAAGTTTTGTGACACATGACACAAGTCGTAAGAAGCGGTTGGTGTTCAAGATCATTACATATCTGAGCATTACGATTTTCCCTGCTTTCGACAACAGAACATAATCACACATAATACATATTCAATGTTCACTGTTGATTACAGTCTCAATTGTTCCTTTGCGACAGACCCTTTTAAGCTCAGAGTGCTGAATCGTTTTTTCCTCCCAGGCATTGCAACCAGTCTTAACAGCACCTCTCCACTCCTTCCGATCCAGAACATCATTTTTCCAATCACTTTTGTTCATATCTAGTTTCTTCAGGTTTTCATTCATACAATCTTTATACCTTTTCGTCGGCTTACGTTGTGGTCACTTACCAGAGCTGAGCTCACCATGAAAAAGACGCTTTGGCAATCACTCATCTTTCATTCTAATAACATGTCCAGTCCACCTTATTTGAGCCAAGATAACATGGTGTTTAATTGAACTAGGTGTCATGCGCAAAACTTCTGTATCTGGTATGAAACATTCCCACTTGACTCCCAGGATACGTTTGAGGCACATTTGATGAAATCTCTCCAGCATTTTCATAGGACACCTGTAAGTGATCCACATCTCACTCGAATAAGAAGTGCAGTCAATACACACGTTTTATAGACACTGATTTTTGTCTGCAGGGAAATACTTCTATCCACCCACACTCACTTTTCGAGCTTTCCAAATGCAACACTTCCCTTTCCTATTCGATAGTATATCTCTGCATCAAGACCACCATTCCTTGACAGTGTGTTTCGAAGGTAAACAAAGGTGCCAATGACTTCTAACCGTGTTCCATTCACAAAAATATTTGGTTCAGAATATATTTGTCCTGGCGCAGAAGTAAACGTTACTTTAGTTTTCCCAAGACTAATTGTGAGTCTGAAATGTACACATGCAGTGGAAAATCTGTCCATTATATATTGCATATCCTCCTCTGAGTGTGCCATCAAATCAGCATAAAGTAACTCTCTTACAAGTGTTTTGAAAGTCTTTGCTTTGCAGTTAAACCAGGTCAGATTAAAAATGCGACCAAATGCCTGAAATCTGGTTTCGATTCCCCTGTTGCAATCCTTGAAAGCATACTAAAACAATGCAGCAAAATAAATAGAGAAAAGTCTAGGGTAGGAATATCTCCCTGTTTGAGACCGTTGTCCACCAACAATTCATGAAATAGCTCACCATGAATGACTACCTGAGCTTTTATGTTTTTGTGTAGTTCCTTAAAGAACCTCACAAAATGTACTGGGCAGCCAAGTTTACACAAAACGATTCACAGTGCCTCCCTGTTTACTGTGTAAAATGCCTTAGTTAAATCTACGAAGACCTGGTATCATGGAATTTGTTCCTCAAAGAATTTCTCTTGAACCTGCCTCACAGAACATACCATGTCCATTGTTCCTCGCTCAGGTCTGAAACCAAACTGTTCTTCAGGAATAATGTGGACACATATTTGCAACGAGACGATCCAACATGATCCTTGAAAGTATCTTCCCGGTATGTGCCAAGACAGTTATCCCTCTAGAATTACCACACACTGCCTTTGGGTCCTTACCTTTGTATACAGAGATTAGAATGCCATTTATCCATTCCTGTGACAAAAGATTCATTCCAAACTCGAGTTATCAGGTTATGAATTTCAGATGAAATATGATCCCCACCTGCTTTCAGAATTTCAACTGGAATATTATCCAATCCAGGAGCTGTACCTGATCTTGATAATATTCCAGGTTAATTTGACAATTCCGCAGTTAACTGTACACTTATTTTATGAAAACGGAATGGCTGGTTGGGGTGGTGGGGTGCGAGTTGGCTCCTATTTCTAGTAATCCATGTACTGTCTATTTCCCCGTAATGCTTTTTACAGAATGAAAAAAATACTCCACCTATCACTCAATCCACTCCTGACTTTCTCTAAGTTTAACATTACATTTATTCCTTTGTGTATGTTTATACATATATAAAGGTTTGTATATTGTCATCAGCTCGTCCCTCGAATCCAAGGATTGATTTCTCCTCCTGGATGAATGTTTGGACCATTAATGCTGGTGGCTAACGAAGTCAATCCTGACATAGAACACACGGTTGCATTGACTACATGTGAACATCAGAGTCAGTCGTAGTCATTGCTGTTGTCTCTTCTCTTTTTCTTTTATATTTTTTCTCCTTCAAACAATATTACATTATTGTTTGTTTCATCGCTTGTCGAGACGGTTGGTTATGGTCGTCTCAAAAGTCAGGAGATCGAAGCTGGTCTACTTCAAAGTTAACTTTAGTTGATCTTTGAAGCGTTGAAGAGGAGGGACTCCTCTTTGTCTTTTCTAGGTTGCCAGTTCGCTGCAGAGGATTTGAAGAGAAAGCCATTCATCGTACATCTCCAGGTGATATGGCCAACCCATCGAAGGTAATGTTTGATGATTAGGGATTCGATGCTCTGGCTCTTCACCTTTTTCCATCACAGAGTTATTGGGGACATAGTCAAACCATGTGATGTTCAAGAGAGAGCGAAGTTTCACTTGATGAAAGTGTTTGAGTTTTTATGATGTCACAGCGATACAAAGTCCAGGTTTCACAACCATAGGAGAGTGTTGCTATGACAACAGCTTCGTAGACCACAATTTTCGTCTTCAAAGTTAGGTCAATGATTTCTGACTCTTCGTTTATGTATGTATATATATAGAGAGGAGAAAGAGAAAGACGTATATTGGCTTCTCTAACTATACATACACACATAGGTTCTTTGAGGTGTAGATATCCTGTCTCTCTGTTTCCTGCTTTACAAACCTAAGCTTTTATGAGTTGCTGGATGGCTAGATTGATAAATAATGCAATACTTATCAAACAAGTTCTGGCCAAATTCCTATAATGACGTACCAACCTGATATTTGAAGTCTTTATTGATTTCAATTATTCTTATTTTCCAGCTATTTAAATCTGAATTCTGCTGTTTACATTTCAAAATATTTTCTCAGTGATCTGGTTGTTACAGTCTTGTGATGTGATATAAGGATTTCTGAAAAAGTTCTGAGAATGAATATTTTGGGCAATGATTGATACTGCTTTTAACTGTTCTTTCATACATGTATATATATATATATATATATATATATATATATATATATATATATATATATATATATATATATATATATATATATATACAGATATAGGGCAGGGAATCGTCAATTAGTAATAAAATTAATAATTAACAATTTAGCCAAGTAGTTCAGTATGAAAAAACCTTTATCGGTAAAACCATTTATAATTATAAAATACATATTTTATGATTATATATATATATATATATACATAAATTTAGATAGTTATGGCCGGTTTATGGGGTTACCAGGATTTTGTGGCCATAAAACGCTTAGCTTTACATCTTGACAGACCCCAATGGCTAGGGGTCTATAACCTCTCTTCAAAGTGGAGGAAGAAAAGAGCCTGTGACTAGTTGTTGAACACACAGATAAAGGAAAAGGAGTAAGCACCAGGGATTGTCTCCCTTAGACCGCTATCCCGAATCTACCCGGTCAGCTTGCAGGTCCCAGGATTTCAGTTGGAACCGTCTGAAATGTAAGCAGGGTCCAAAGACTTCCGTCCTGGAATTTAAGATGTTCTCTGGGTTGAGGAAGTTCTTTAATATTCTCACCCGTTCAGATATGCACAGCTCAAAATGTTTGCTCCAGTTGATTTAGGGACCTAGTTTTTCTAGGATCTCCCATGAGATTACATGTGGAGTCTTTTTGTCCTTCAGGCACCACACACAGCTGGCCAAGGATGTGGCATATTGTCTCTGTGGAATCCTAAATGAGGATCTATGGTTGGAGGCACTGCTCCTTTGTGTGTTCAACAACAAGCTACGAGGTCTGTTCTTCCTCCACTTTGAAGAGAGGTTATAGGCCACTGACCATTAGGGTCTGACAAGACGTTGTAAAGCTAAGTGCTTTATGGACGTGAAACTCTGGGTAACCTCATAGATCGGCCATAACTATCTTTAATTACTCTACTGCTCTATAGCTTAGAGTGTACTTCTCTTTCAGACTTTTGATTTACTGATAATGCATATATATGATTCGTTTATAGTGATCCAATGTTTGTGTGGACATAAGCTCACTCCCTCCATCAGATTGACATTACTCGTACAGGTGCAATGGTTGTCGCATGTCAGATATCGAAATGATCACAGAGCAACTTACTAGCATGAGTTGGACAAAGGACAAACAATAACTTTCAGAAAATTAAATTTAAAAAAAGTTACAAGAAATTTGTCTGATAATCATGTTTTATTTTGATAAAAGTTTTTTACTTCTGAAGAATATTAGGCTCCAAAATGAACCATAGAGGATAGTATATATATGTATATACATATATATATATATATATATATATATATATATATATATATATATATATATATATATACTGCTATGGCTTACAATACTAAAAATTAAAAAAACACTTACAGGATTCTACAATACTTCAGTTGGAATGATATCTGTCTCTAAATTTACAGGGGATGTCATTTCTTAACGGGGGAAATATCTGACAAATCCTTTCAGTTCATAAATTAAAGATTTATTGATCCGTTACTCCTTGATTGATGACAAAAAATAAAGAAAAAAAAAACCCAACAAAGTTTATTTTGCCAAATATTAAAGTAAAGATCTTTAGATTGTAGAAACAATGTCACTGCTCATGATAAACACTTCTCTGGCACCGCCTTTGTTTGGAATAATTTTTAACCATTTTTTTTTTTCATATTCTGAACTTTCTGGAGACACAATTTAAAAATGGATTTAAATTTCGTCAACCAATCACCTTTACTGTTCAATATTTCCTGTTTTAGTATCCACTCCAATTGTTACTAAATATCGATAATTCAACTATAATAACCTTGTTCCCAAATGGTTTGCTATGATGGATCATTCAAAGTTCCTTAATTCCATGTGAAATATGAGAGAGCAGACTCACACAACAAGTTTGCTTTACCAGTTGCATGTCACTTCACTTTTAGCTCAAAATCCTGTCACACCCAAATCACTGTATTCTACAGAATAAGGTAGGTTTCTCATCGACTTTCATGCTGAAGGAAATGGTAGAAGCCTCAGTTTGTTTAATATCATAGAAAATATAGAAAACACAGTATTTATGATGTGATTCAATTTAATTTTTGAGTTGCTTCCTCACTTATTTCAGATATAAAATAAATCATTTATCACAATCGTAAATGTCTAAAAGTGGTTATTCTCTATCTCTCAGTCTCTCTCTCTCTCACAAGACAAAAATATGAGTGAAAACATGATTTTGAGGCATTTTGCCAAAAGTTGTGTGAATTGACAAGAGCTTGTTTACAAGGCAAGAAAGTCCCATTGCTGTTTTGTTTATATAAACAAAAGTGATGCAGGGAATTAAGATTTCATCACAGCTATGTACAGAGAGGTGGGGGTGGGGAGAGAGAAGAGATGAGAAAGAAAGAGGGAAAGGTAGGCAACAGAAATAGTTAGGATTGTTTAGGAAAAAAATCAGAAGTGTTGAATATCTCTGGTGGATGATATTGTTCTTGAGATTTATTTCTGGTAGCACTGTGTTTCTGGAGAAAAGAAAAATGTAAATAATATAAAACATTGATCACGATTATAATTTACACACACACAAACACACACATGCAAGCATATGCACACACACACACACACACACTCACATTGGTGTTGGTTTTATAAATCAATGACAAAGATTAACCTTTATTATAAATTACAATTGAAATGTTAACACAGAAATTCCCCCACTGCAAAATCAGAACGCTCCCCCAAAACCTACATCTGCCATATAACTGTCATTCTATTGGTTATGATGATGTGGTTCTTGTTGATCTGCCGGCTCATGACATGAACGTGTAAATGGCAGAGCACTCTAGAAACATGAATATCCTCAACATAATTCTCAGGGAGATTCAGCATGACACAAAACACAACAATGCTGGCCCTTCAAATTTTTGCCAGCTGAGTGAAGTGAAGCAACATGAAATAAAGTGTTTTGCTTGAGGACACAATGGACTGCTGGGAATCGAACTCACAACCTATCAATTGTGAACCAAATACCCTAACCATTAAACTATGCACTTTCACAATATATCCACCAAAGCTCAAAGGAAATGTTATCTTTCTGTAGACAAAAATTAATCCTATTTCCTAATAAAGTAGGCGATGTGTGTTTCATTAAACAGTGAAAATACTACTTCTTAATCTTTTCAACATGTACCACTTCTTTTGCTTTGCCAACAGAAAAACACTGCTTGGCGTTTCTCATACTTGATATAATTCTACAGGATGGAAACCCAGCAGCACTTAATAAATCTCATCTTGGATTCTCAACTTCTGAAGGAATTGTAGGGTTGATGTTGTGACAAACTGAACACAGTTTTCTCCATCGACCAAAGTTGTGCAACAGAGCTCAGATCTCTGCAAACAATTTATCTGTCTAATCCTTGGTGATGTCTATCTTTTCCTCTGTCCACCTTTCATTCTAGCCCCTTCTGCAGTTCTTTGAAGAATGGTTTTCACATCGCCATTGAATCTTATATGGCATTCTCATTTCACCTTTCTTTTCTTCACCATTATAAGACTATCTTCATGGGGACCAATGTGATGCTGGATGGTTTTGCAAACCTGCTCATTGGTAATGTGGTGCAAGCACAAGAGACCTTCCAATTCCTGTATCTTCCTCTCAGTGTCTGCTATGTAAGTCCATATCTGTCATGCTACAGAAAGATGGAAAGTACCAGAGTTCACAGATGTGTTAGTTTGTTGTTCTCAGTGATGTTCCTATCCCTTCTTATTGGTTTGAGTCTGGTGAGTATAGTCATTGTCTGCAAAGTTCTTCCAAGGATTTCAGTTTTTAACGTTTTACCAGTAATAATTGTTCCCAGATATTTCAACTGTTGCCTTCCTGTCTTTGTACAGAGATGTCTGTTAAAATGGTAACATTAATATTTGTCGTGAATTTAGTGTTTACAACACTGTTTCCCATCCCAGACTTGGTGGAAGTTCTATTAAGGTGCTCGACTATTTCACTTTCCTCACCCTCACTGTCATCAACAAATCTTAAATGTTTTTCCCTCCAACACTGACTGTGTCAACATGGTCTTCAAGAGCATTGCTTATGATCTGTTCAATGTGGAAAAGAGGAGGCAACCCTGGAGGACTCCTATGGTGCTATGGAACTACTCTCTGATGGTACCTTGAAAGAGTACTGCACTGGTTGCTTTGGTATAGAAATGTTGGATACTATGGCTCAGCTTATGTCTCCTGCTGAATTTCTTCATCATGGCCCATAGAGCATCATGTCACACTATCAAACACCTACCTAAAATCTATAAAGACATGGTGGAGTTCCTTTTGGCATTGAAGGAATTTATCATGGAGGGGATGGAATATCTCCTCAGCAATGTTTTTACTATTAGGGAAACCTGCTTGTCTCTTGGCTATGGTTTGTTCTTCCTAGGGTCACATTATTTTCAAAGTGATTCTGAGGGTTTCTTTACTTGCATGGCTGGTTATATCAATGGTGTGGTAATTCTGGTATAGTTGTAACCTGTCTTCCTTGTAATCAGTGACAGAGTTATGATCAGTCACTAACCTGACAGATTTTGTTGCTGAAGGTCTTACGGTTGTCTCTAGTGCTTTCATCCTTTGAAATTTCAGCAGAGATGTTGTTAACTTCTATTGATTTTCAAACTGTCAGAGACCTTCCTCTCACATGGTTCAATAGTCATCAGCATTGGAAGAGTCCTCTGTGGGGGTTTGACAGGTTTTCCTTGTTCCACTTCTTGACCAAACTACTTTGCCTTGAATCATCATCATCATCATCGTTTAACGTCCGCTTTCCATGCTAGCATGGGTTGGACGATTTGACTGAGGACTGGTGAAACCGGATGGCAACACCAGGCTCCAGTCTGATTTGGCAGAGTTTCTACAGCTGGATGCCCTTCCTAACGCCAACCACTCAGAGAGTGTAGTGGGTGCTTTTACGTGTCACCCGCACGAAAACGGCCACGCTCGAAATGGTGTCTTTTATGTGCCACCCGCACAAGCCAGTCCAGGGGCACTGGCAACGATCTCGCTCGAAAATCCTACAGGAGCCAGTCAGGCGGTACTGGCAACGGCCACGCTCAAAATGGTGCATCTCATGTGCCACCCGCACAAGAACCAGTCCAGGGGCACTGGCAACGATCTTACTTGGCTTGCCGGGTCTTCTCACGCACAGCCCATTTCCAAAGGTCTCGGTCCGTAGTCATCGCCTCGGTGAGGCCCAATCAAAACAATATTAGACACAAAGAAAGGAGAAAACCATTGATGCTGCTGCAGCATTGGCTGAATGATGTTATTTAAACTAACCAAGACACATTAATCATGAAAATATGATTAAAAATTCATCGGAACTTACTGGACTAACAAGAGAGGTAATCATCTTCTTGATGCCGCTAAAAGAACCCATCTTTGCTTCGGCGTTGTTCACTTGCTCTTCCATCAAACTGACATTCTTAGAAACGATTGTTACTAATTCCTGTAAAATGTTGAGAGAGAGAGAGAAATGGGAATAATTAATAACTTTCCCTTCTAACATATGAAGATGTCAACATGACAGACACGTTTATGCTATTTGTGTTTTGACTTGGGCCCCAGAGCCTTTCACATTAGATTAGCAATTATATATATTTCAGTCACATCTACAGCCATCTTACAAAGTATTTAGTTGTGTTATGTACAAGCTGAGGATAACAGCCAGCCTGTTTCCTGCTCTCTCTTATCACCATCATCATTTAATGTCAGTTTTCATACCAGCCAACAAAACCAGAGGAATGCTATGAAGCTGTATTGTCTGCTTTGGCACAGTTCCTATGGTTGGATGCTCTTCCGAATACCAACCATTCTACAGGGTGGACTGAGTGCTTTTTATGTGGAACCAGCACCAGTGAAGTCACCAGGTGAGTTAAAAGACAAAAGACCCCTCAACTAGGAGGGGCAGTAACATGAGAGGGAAGTGGCTTTGTGCCAGTTGGGGAGGGGTTGAAGTATAATGGGGAGATAGAGGTTGGTGTCTTGCTGAAGAGAAGATACATGGCTACTCCAATTGGAAGAGAGAGAGAGAGAGAGATGGTGATGGTGGAGATGTGTCCAGATAAACCCTTAAGGTAAAGTAGGGAGTGAATATAAGTGGTACAGAGGATTGGAGAGAGTGAGTGGGCAGGGATGATAGAGGGGGAAGTTTCATAAGAGGGTGAGGAGAGATGGGGTAGGGGTGGGGTGGCATGTTGCACTATACAAGAATGGTTGAGACTTATCAGAGTGGAGCTGAAAAGAGAAATAAGGATGAGGGTAACAGAAAGAATGATGAAGGTAAAAGAAGTTGAAGAGAAGAGAAGATGAGGATGGAAGAGAATTTCAAGAGTGTCTATATAGAAAGAGGATTAGGGATTAGGAATTAATGAGAAAAGAAAGATTAACAACATACCTCAAGTTGATCAATTTTAACAAATAATCGTTGCATCTCACTGGCTTTCACTTCAATCTCTGGCATAGTTTTATATAAACATAATGTTGTGTCTCCTCGAATCTTTATTTAAAAAAAAAAAATGATAATTTTGACATTTTTAATAACATTTTTACTTCTATTTTAAATAATATTCAAAAATTAAAGGAAACGAAACAACCATTTATACCAGTAACATTCGTCGTTTGGCCACTGAAGGATGACCAAAATATGACATAACCAACAGATCAGAGGACCATCACTATAACATACATTTAACTCAGTGGTTCTTAAACAGGGTCCACATGGCCTTTGGGGGTCCATATAAGGATTCAGTTGTCGAAAATTATGAACAATAAATCGATTATATTTCTGCAAAAAAGCAAAACATTTTAACAGTATTTTTATATATTTTTTTAATAATATTTAATGTTTAATATTTAAACATACAAAAACATGATAGGATTTTTTTTAAACATCAAATGGCTTCGAAAGTCCACCAGAGTAAAATAGGAACCAAAGGGGTCCACAAAATAAAAAAATGGTTGAGAATCACTGATTTCTTTCGAAGTACAATTCCTTTATTTCAATTAATTTTGAAAATAATGTAGAATTTAGTAAAATGACTTTGGTCATTATTAATCTGGTGAATGGAACATAAAATTAACATGAAATTTTGATGGAAGAAGGTTTTAATTTAGATCAGTTTAAAACAAAAAAATTGTGTCAGAGGATGAAGAATGGTCCCTGGCAGGCTGGTATCAAAGAGCTTACTTCATCACGTAACCAATGTATTTTTTACATCATCATCATCATCATCGTTTAACGTCCGCTTTCCATGCTAGCATGGGTTGGATGATTTGACTGAGGACTGGTGAACCAGATGGCTACACCAGGCTCCAATCTGATCTGGCAGAGTTTCTACAGCTGGATGCCCTTCCTAACGCCAACCACTCCAAGAGTGTAGTGGGTGCTTTTACGTGCCACCGGCAAGAAGGCCAGTCAGGTGGTACTGTCAATGGCCACGCTCAAAATGGTGTATTTTACATTTAATATATCATATGAACAACATGACATGCAGTTAATATATCAAATGACTAAAATGATGTATGTGTTGTTTTGGTAAGTCACTATTCCAATCTTGAGTTTTGTTATGGTGGAACTAGGTATCAAGTCATTTAAAATAAATTTCTCAATCACTGTAAGAATGTTGGAAAGTATATCAGCTCAACAAGAGCTAAACAATACTACTTCTATACCTACTACTGCTGCTGTTGTTGTTGTTGCTGTCATGAGAGGGGAAGGACAGTAACTACACTCTTATCAGATCCACTGGACAGATGGAGCTGATGGTCAACTTGAATATTGAAAAGACAGGGTTTGTAGGCAAACATGATAGGGTTGCTAAGAGTTCTGAGGAAGAAGAATTAGGTAAAGACTCAAGTGTTTAGTTGGAGGTTTAGTTAGAACAGCAGTGATGGGAAGAGGAGACACAGCAAGGGGGTGACAAAGATGAGAAGACAGAGAAGAAGAGAATATACAGCGAGCTTGTTTAGAACAAAAGAGAGTGTTATTGTAATGAGAGAAGAGAGAGAGAGAGAGAGAGAGAGAGAGAGAGAGAGAGAGAGAGAGAGATAATATGTCAGTTAACTAGATGTTAATCAATAAATCTTGGTTGATTAGTTAAACAGAAATGTGCTACAGTACATACATTCATGACTATTTTACAGTTTGACAGTTTGACAGAAATACACCACTGGCTTACAGCAACAGCATATTTACGATAGCCATCATCACCATCGTTTAACGTCCACTTTCCATGCTAGCATGGGTTGGACGATTTGACTGAGGACTGGCAAGCCAGAAGGCTGCACCAGGCTCCAATCTGATTTGGCAGTGTTTCTACAGCTGGATGCCCTTCCTAACGCCAACCACTCCGAGTGTAGTGGGTGCTTTTACATGCCACCGGCACGAGGGCCAGTCACGCAGTACTGGCAGTGGCCACGCTCAAAATGGTGTATTTTATGTACCACCTGCACGGGAGCCAGTCCAGCGGCACTGGCAACGACCTCGCTCCACTCTTCTAAATAGTTTGACTATCTGAATATTAAGAAGGAAAGTACAGGAAAATACAAAATTTGAATAAAAGAAACTTTATCTTCTTTGCTTTGTTTCCCTAATTCAACAATAACAATCTGAAATCGAAAGAACATTCTAAATTTCTTATAAAGAAACTGCCAATGAAAGCAAATCATTTAAATTGTTCTTCAAGTATGAACAGAATCTGGTAGTTGAAGTTATCTTACAGATTTGTTTCCCTTACATCATCTTTATCAACCACGAAACAAAAAAAAAATTCTTTTAGTGATTTACAACTCTCATGTGATGTGAAGAGAGGCTTCTTTCAGTTTCCCAAATTCCCTCACAAAGCTTTCCCCACAAAGGGCTATAATAAAAGATCCTTTCCTAATGTATCATGTATTGGGACTGAATCCCAAACCAGGTAATTGGGAAGCAAACTTCTTAACCATACAACCAAAAATCAGTGAAAATTTGCTGTGTGAAATTTCTGATAATCCGTCTGTCCTTGTTAATCTCGATATATCTACCAGCAATTTCACTAGTTTTCCATCATCATTAACCTTCTTATAATTTATACAAAACCAACAAAAGTAGAAGCAATTTGCCAGGTACAGACTTGTGCCACTATAAATAATGACTGCCACATATCTTACCATATCAACAAGTCCACAGAACTCATCCAGTTTTGTTAGCATTTCTTCAATACTCTCAGCAAAATGAGTCTTCTGGAAAATAACAAGATTTTACAGGAGTTAGTCTAACACTGCTATTCACTGCCAGCCATGCACTCCACATATCATATTTGTTTTAACTATGAGATATTTTACTGAAATGTGGTTTTTACATTTTAATTGCAATTCTTTTTTACCAAAATATACTTTTATTGTTATATGGAAGCTATCTTTCTAATTTCATTCCCATCTTCACATTTCTAGTACGACCTAAGCGTCTGTAGATATAACGTGACAATGAATAGGTAGTATCATTAATAAGTGTAAAAATAGGTCCAATGTTGGATGAAATGGCTAAACTCTAGAAGAACAACAAGTGCTTGACATATCCTCTGCCATTAACTACTTACAATGTCCAACAATTAAATATGGGGAACAAACAGAAAATTCCTGCTGAATTTGGAATGCCACCACCATTTTAACAATGATACCAACCAAAGACTAATAACACAAAAAAAACAAAAAAAACATCTGCACCAATAAAGCTTTTCTATGATGAAACTTCTGTTCGCCAACATGTGACAATCACCACAGAGGAACTGTCTACTCTGCTACAACAACAATTCTTAACAAGGTGTGCACCACCATCACTCTTCTCCCTCCTCTTCCCCATTGTCTACACCCCTTCCCCATAACTGCATCTCTCTCTCCCTTCACCAGACATTAATATAACAGTGACTTTATAGAGGGAGACTGTAAGTGGTCAAACGACCTGCTAGAAATAGCAACCAAATCTTTCTTAAATCATGTCTTTCTGTTTTAAATGAGGACAAAGTACATTCAATATTGTATTCCTAGACAGAGTAGTCATGACCAGAAAGCCTTTTATCACAGGTCTGCTTTATCAGGGTTAACTTAAACATGTTTTTGTGGACTAAATGACATGACTCAGCAATCACTTTGTAGAAATATCTGTTTAAGACATATCAGCGAGTCCCCAATGAGATCAGCTGGATTCAGAGACAGAACTTCATTACTTATATTGTCAAAATAAAGTATTTTTAGTGATCATTCGGTATTGGTCTATTTAGTGTCGGTATGAGGAAACAATGTCATTCACCCTCTTTTGCAGTCAAGCCTTTTTATTTGTGCTATGAGGGAAGGTTGTGAATGATGTCTACCAATACCGAAGGATTGCCTATTTTTAATTACTGTTGCCCCATCTGTTTAATTTTTTAAAACTATAACAATTATTGATTGCTATCATAAGTGAGGTTGTCCACTACTCCTGTTTTTCATTCCTCTAAGAGCCAACAAATTAAGTACTAAGGATCATTAAATCGAATTATATTCCTTCCCAAAATTCGTGACCTTAATGGATGGTGGGTGGCAGACTCGGTAAAGTACTGAGCAGTGTTTAGATATCCTCAGTAATGTACTGAGCTCGATTCAAGAGACTCAAGTACCAAAGTTAGAACTCACCATTGTTACAGTGGTGTCTGAGGTCGATTTAATTAACTGCAACCCAACCCCAGAAATGAGTGGTTTCGTAGAAAACTTGAATAAAACTATTATTAGTGATGAGTAAGAAAATGGTTGGCAGATGAGGATGAAAGAATTGTCGAACAAGCGTAGCACGTTGTTTATTTAGGTTTGTTCGTTTTGGTTCCAAATTCAAGCTCCATCACCTTGATTCTACCTTTCGGACCTCCAGACTCAATCAAACAACGATAAACGAATATTTAATTCAAATAATTGCAGGTGTCATCACTATTAAAGTTGGTTTTGTAGTAAGTTAAAAATTATTATTATTATCATCATCATCATTAAGTAAAATAAATCCAGATTCCAAGATTATATCAATCAAATGTAACCAAAATATATACCTGATGAAGATATTAAGCATAAACTGATTTCAAGTTCCCGTTGTTTATATCGGGGACTTCAATAATTGCAAAAGAAAAAAAATTAAATTAAACATAAAAATCGATGACCAATATTAAAAGAAATAACTTAAAAACTGCTGATTATAACAACAACAGTAAATATATTATTATGATATCTAAAGGATGATCTGAAATATTTTGTGGTGAGTTGAGAAATATTTGATAAGGCGGAAACATGAAACAGAGAAATATTTGGACATAAAAGAGAGATGACTATACTTCAAGTGAACAATCGACTTTGAGGTATTCCACATAATCAGATATTAATTGTTCTGTAAACACTGTAGAAGGGGTTTCTTTAATTGCTGCCGCTGTTGTTGTTGTTGTTGTGCCGCCGCCGCCGCCCGGCTCCGCCTCCGATGTTGTTTGCGACGACATAACCACGACACCACTTTAACTATACTCCAAGTGAAAAAGAGTTACACACATATCGACTAATTAACTCCACGTCAGAAGAGTTACACATGTCGACTGCTTATTTCATGTTCGGTCGATTTCTTTTTAAACAATCAAAATCTCTTCGTTTAATCGCTCGTAATTCCAGTCACATCTAGGATAGTTCATATTTATATTCAGTCTCTTCCAGTATATCACTGGAAATATATTTTACTGATCCCAGAACGATGTAATCATCGTTCTGGGAGCAATTAAATAAATGTCCTCCACACATACAGACTTTCAGTTAATATTATTACAGAATCAATTCTTACTAACACTAATCAGTTCTTCCTCTTTTTCCTTTTTTATCCCAAACCAGAACGAATCAAGCAGACCTATAATCAATGAATTTATTTTCAATCATAGAGTGTCTGGAACTACATCATCCAATGTGTTCTGTTTTTAAGATGACAGAGTGAGATCTGAGAGATATTTGGCTGCCATTTCTAGGTCATTTACGTGTGTGTGTGTGTGTCTAAGATATCTCCTTTACCTTTGTACCAGCTGACTATAAAATGCTTCTTCATCCCTTGTTGGCTATGATACATACCTGTGCAACCTAATTAACTATGCATGTGACTATGCCATTTCCCCACTCTGTAAGATTTCCAAGCATCTCCAGGGGGGACGGGGTTTTCCTTTTCTTCAGATTCTTAATTGCTTTATCTCTCATACTACTTCCAAGTTGGAAAGCTGGTCCTACTGTTGAGACCAGCTATTCAAGTTGACAGTCAAAAGCTAGCAAGACCCTCATTTTTATGTTTAATAGTCCTTTCAAGTAGCACCTCTATGCTGCTTTCTTTTCAGAAGCCCTCAATAGGTTGTTTTAAGTCCAGTTCTTCTCAAAGTTATATGTCTCTATCTCCTCATTTTCATCTATATTTATGAGGAAAAGGTTGACAGAGACTGTGAAGTTTCAGTTTACATTCTGTCATCAAACTTTATATATACTGTTTTTGGCAAGGATGCCTTCATTTGGTTGGTGGAGCAACACATATGAAAACAACCCCTTCCCCCTCCTCACCTAAAATGCATTACTCCACCCATTAAAAGCAGTATGTCTTTCCTGCCACCCACCCAAGCATGTTTTTAAGTAAGGTAATATTTCCCTTTGACCAGACATGCTTATGCAGAATACACTGGAAATGCATGACAGACACTGTTTGTATAACAGTGACACTCTTTTACAACTACCATGTGATGTCAAGACAAGACACACATACATATACCATCATCACTTAATGTCCATTTTCCATGCTGGCATAGGTTACATGATTTCACAGGAGCTGTTAAGACTAGGGGCCACACCAGGTGCCATTGTCTGTTTGGGCTTGATTTCTACAAAGCTGGATGCTGCACTTCCTAATGCCAACCACTTTGCAGAGTGTACTGGGTGCTTTTTATGTGGCACCACCATATGAACACAAAAGACTGAAGAATTGGACATTTTAATTAGCTTATATGCATGGATTACATAATTCTGCAATCAATCATGTATATTAATCAATTAATATGCATGATTAATAAATTGCAGGATTGTGTTATACCAGCATATCTGAAATGTTTGTAAGCTGATTAAAATAATAACTCTTCAGTCTTTTGCATTTGAAATTTGGATTTACAAATTGGACAGGTAGTGACATGTAAATTTATGTGCTATGTGGATGATGATTTTCACTAGCCAATTTGATTAGCAAGGTTTGACTCCTAAGATTGCCTAAAAGCATTCACCTGGATTTCTAATCCCTTTCTCTTGCATATGTGTGTATATATGTATATATATATATTACTCTTTTACTTGTTTGTCATTTCACTGTGGCCATGCTGGAGCACTGCCTTTTAGTCGAGCAAATCAACCCCAGGACTTATTATTTGTAAGCCTGGTACTTATTCTGTGGGTCACTTTTGCTGAACTGCTAAGTTATGGGGATGTAAACATACCAGCATCTGTTGTCAAGCAATGTTGGGGGGACAAACACAGACACACATACATATATACGACGGGCTTCTTTCAGTTTCTGCCTACCAAATCCACTCACAAGGCTTTGGTCGGCCCGAGGCTATAGTAGAAGACACTTGCCCAAGGTGCCACGCAGTGGGACTGAACCTGGAACCATGTGTATATATGAGATGACGAAGGATAGGTGCTTCCAGTGCTGCATATCTATCATTCCCAGCCTCATAACTTATGCTCCATCCAACCTAACCCATCTTGGTAGTCTGCCCCCAGCCCACTCCTCCTTCACTTTGCCACACTATCTTACAAGCCAGCTTATGTCTTGTAGAGTCACCTGGGCACCTTATCCCTATTATCTGTCTAGCAGCTTGTACTGATCAGTTTTTTTCCACCCCCCCTTTTTTTCATGCTAGTTGTCAGCATTCCTGCAGATCCCCTCATCCACAAGTATAAAGCTGACTCTTCCCTACTTCAGGGCTTGCTGTCCGGTTGTGAATTACATGGCAACCTCAACAGTGGGGATGACATGAAAAATGCAACCAGTCCATGCTATAAAGTGGTTGGTGTCAGGTTGCTTAAGAACACACGTTACAGAAAATGAGAAAAACAAACAGTAAAACATTTTTATTTCCAACAAAATTTAATGTACAAAATTAGAATACAGGGGAAAAGTAATATGAAAATGATCATCAACTCATACTCTATGGGTGTGTGTGTGTGTGTGTTCTTTGTATCTGCTGTATGACAAAGAATTGTTATCAAGGATAGGGAGACAATGCTGATATGGAGGACAACAACTGCAGACATGATTTCTTATCTCTTCAGTGAAGCAAAGCAAGTTTTGGGTTTTGGTAATTTTTTTTTCTTTAACAAGACTCAAATGAAAAAGGCTAACAAAAAAATATATAATCATAGCCATCACTCTCACAAACAAGTATGGCTTGGTAGTATGTACCATGCTTTCACTAATTGGTTAAGGTGCCTGTATAGTCACAAGCAGATACAGACAGACACTTTATTGGCTCTTCCATCCTTCATCCAGTGGAACACTAAAGATATGACATCTAAAAGGGAGAGAACCAACTTAGCCCAAAACTGATACACAATTCCAGTCAATTAAAGGAAGTGCCTTACCCAAGGACACGTCATATCACCTGCTCCAAGAATCAATCAAATCTGAGCTTATGATCATAAACCCAATTCCTTGACCATTAGGCCATGCACCTCCACTTTGTTGCTGAGAAAAAATGCATTCACTGCCTTTGTGAGTTCTGTGATATCAAAGAAATTTTGACACAGATTTTACAAAACTTCTTCCACAAGGATCAGATGTAAAGCCTGAAAGATAACTATTTCCAGAAGCAAGAATTGTAACCATGGAAACCAGCGCCATCAATGTTCCTTAAAGCAGAGTTGGTTCCAGTCATGACAACTCTTCAAAAATTTGTTAGGATACAAGGAGTGACACAGAGAGCTCCAGAGGTGGCACCATCTGCTAGTCCCCAGTTTGGCTGCAACAAATCCTTTTGAAACAGTGATTCAGATATCTGATACTTCAGAGACTCATAGTCTTGAATCATATAACAGCATCATATGGACATTAGATGATGATGATGAACAGACATTGTTAAGGTTACAAGTCCTATCCGCCACCAAGTGAGTCCTATGGTTGTTCTCAAGAAAACAAATGGATCTGCAGTGGAGAGTTCAAAGAATGTGGAATGTGCTGATATGACAAGAAGAAAAATTAAAACAACATTAAAGACATCCATGGAATGTAGATGTTAAATGATGCTGATGATTCATTCAGTTCTCACCTGGAAGACAATACAAAAAGAAATGAGAATATTTCCAATTATGGAGGAGATAAAAAGTAGGACAAAAAAAAAAACAAACTTCAAATACAAATATTAAGTTTTAATAATAATCGAATTCTACTTTTAATTCTAAGACACAAACACACTCGTCTCCTGCAACCGAGTTATATAATCCACATATAGTGTTTCTAGAATAAGAATAGGATGAAGTTCAGAGAGCTGCTACTTCTGCTGGCAACAAAAAGATTCTCAGAGTGAAAGCTAGATTGTATGATGCTTGTGTGAGAACAGCTATACTACATGGTAGTGAGACATGGGCTCTGAATGTGGAGGACATGCGTAGGCTGGAGAGGAATGAAGGTAGTAGGCTTTGTCGGATTTGCAAAATTGGATTGCATGAATGAAAAAGCACAACTGTGTTGAGAAAAAAGTTGAGTATAAGAGGGATTAAACGTAGAATGCTGATGCCAGTGCTACCTGCTGGCCCCTGTGCCAGTGGCACATAAAAAGCACCCACTACACTCTTGGAGTGGTTGGCATTAGGAAGGGCATCCAGCTGTAGAAACTCTGCCAAATCAGACTGGAGTCTGGTGTGGCTGCCCGGCTTGCCAGTTCCCAGTCAAACCATCCAATCCGTGCCAGCATGAAAAACGGACGTTAAACGATGATGATGGAATGAGAGCCAGTCAGGTGGACCTGGCATGGACCACATTCAGATGGTGCTTTTTACATGCCACCGGCACAGGAACCAGTCTGGGGGTACTGGCATCGGCCATGTTTGGTTGGTGCTTTTTACTTGCCACAGGCATGGGAGCCAGTCATGGGACACTGGCCCCAGCTATGATATTGGTTTTACTTGACTCAACGGGTCTTCTCAAGCATATCATGTCACCCAACATGGCAGGGGTATTCTTAACAGAGCTGGACATGGAAGGCTGCAATCTCACTTTAGTTGCTAGGTTTTCTCAATCACAGCGTATCACCAAAGATCCTGGTCTCCTGTCATTGCCTCTGTGAGGCCCAATGTTTGAAGGTCATGCTTTATTTATATATATATATATATATATATATATCCTATGGATCACACAGGTTGTAATCCTTTGAAACATATGTAGGAATAAAGTATGCAATTATAACATGCGTTTTCTCCAATCCTTAAATTCTTAAATATACTCAAATACCCAAAATTTCAAGGAGTTCCTGCCTTAAAAACAGGAACTAAACCACAGTTATTTTGTGTTCTTTGCTACATTGGTTTCTATTAACCCATTTATTCGATCAGAAGAATTTTTATTCATTAAGATAGAAGAAATACACATAATTATATATATATATAACATGTAATGCTAATAAACAGCTTTATACAACAAAAATATAATACTGAAACTTGATCAAGACATTCAAAATAAGGAGAATACAAAAATTTTTTTTAATAAAATCATCTTTTACAAATTGTAAGACTTACTTTCTGCTCTTGTTGCTGTTGCTAAAATTTTTCGCTTCCATTCTTCATAATTAAGAGCTGGTTCTTCAGTCTCAATCAATGCTTTCTTAGAAGTTGGTTCAAATTCTAGAAATTAAAGAAGTCACAGAAAACATTAAACCAAAAATTGCTTGAAAGTGAAAATAATATTGGTCTGAAACTGAAATCGACAGAGAGAACAAGATTTTAACCATATATGGCCAATACTTAAATCTTTGATGTGTGACATGCACAGGGTTAGATGTAGCAGCAGAGAAGCACAAGAATTGGTGTTAAACAAAGAAATAGGGGAGAGGTTTTCAGTCAGAGCAACAATACAAGGGAGCCATCTAAATCTTGACTATTTTAGGAATCACATTTCCTTTGCATCGTTTAATTTCCAATGTACAACAGCTCCAAGTTGGTCCTGATTGAACAGGTTGAAGGGATACGGACGATTGGCAGATCTTTTGGATTGTTCTTCTCCAGTTGTAACGAAGATTTCGTCAAGGTGAGGATCAGACTAAATATCCTGACATGCAAATATGAAACCATTTTAATGAGTCACAACTCCATGCTGCAGATTCAGTGTTCAAACAACAGTTCAGTTACAGAAGAAACTAAGAATTGCAACAAGTCTTTTACCTCTGGATTTTGCATCAATTTCTTCAATAAAATTACGATGTTTCTTCTGTACAACTACTTTTTCTTCACCTGAAAAATAAAAGAAACAATACTGAAATTAGTACTGTCTTAGAATAACTTTTGCAGAATCAGAATAGAAATTTAGCCAAAGGTTGTTGCAAGCAGCCAAGATTCATCATCATCATTTAATGTCCACTTCCATGCGGTCATGGGTTGGACAGTTTGACTGAGGACTGGCAAGCCAGTAGGCTGCACCAGGCTCCAATCTGATCTGGCAAGGTTTCTACAGTTGGATGCCCTTCCTAATGCCAACCACTCTGAGAGTGTAGTGGGTGCTTCTTACATACCACCAGCATGGGAGCCAGTCAGGGTGCACTGGCATCAACCATGGTACTTTTTATGTGCTACCGGCATGGGGAGTCAGGCAGCACTAGTATCAACCCACACTTGAATGGTGCTTATTACATGTCACCAGCATGGGTGCCAGTCAGGCAGCACTGGCCACGACTACGATTTCTCTTGACTCAACAGGTCTTTTCAAGCACATTAAATCTCCTGATGCTTCAAGAGTATTTTGGAATGGGCTGGTTATGCAAAACTGGCATTGGCCATGGCTGCAATCTCACTTTACTTGCCAGATCTTCTCAACCACAGCATATCTCCAGAGGTCTCAGTCTCTTGTCATTGCTTCTGTAAGGCCGAATGTTCGAAGGTCATGCTTCACCACCTCGTCTCAGATCTTCCTTGGTTATATCTAGATTGGGGTTTCCCTTCGGTCCTTAACTGTAAATTTTCAACAGCTCAACAAATAATCCAATATTTAGAAGTCTATATTACCTTCTTGACCTATTCCTTTCATCTGGCACCACAGAGGTAGAAATGCCACCAGACCAAATAATGGCAACATCAGAAATCATTGAAAATTCTAGGATTTTTGTCACTTTTTCAATCTTAAGGTGAATATGCAAACATTGTAGATTGTTGAGTCCCCCTTTAACAGCTGGTTGTTAACCATTTACCCCACGACTACCCATTCTTTAGATTGTCCAAACTAACTTAACAAAACCAGGTTGAAATATTCACAAGGAAATTCCTTTACGCAGGTCAGCTGATTTCTTTATCATTTTGCATCCTCTTTTATCCCCTAAACTTGTATGGTTTGGACAGGTCTTCCTTAGTGTAGCATTTTGCCACACGCCTCCTTCTCACTGGATATGACCCCTTCCCCAATATAGCATCTCCCCACTGGTAACAATCCTTTGTGCTGTTCAGTCTTTGGAGTTCAACTCAGCTTTACCACTTCTTCCTTGTCTTCAGATTCCTTCTATTTCAATTGCGATCCTCTGCACACATCACAGCTCTGTTTTCTATCAAACACATCATATCTGATGCCTTTTCTCTCAACCAATTTGTTATTTCTTTATTGCCCACAACGGGCTAAACATAGAGGGGACAAACAAGGACAGATAAAAGGATTAAGTCAATTACATCGACCCCAATGTGTAACTGGTACTTAATTTATCGACTCCGAAAGGATGAAAGGCAAAGTCGACCTCGGCGGAATTTGAACTTGGAACGTAATGGCAGACGAAATACCGCTAAGCATTTCGCCCGGCGTACTAACACTTCTGCCAGCTCACCGCCTTTTCTCTCAACCAATTTCTGCTCCATCATTCACAAACACAAATGTTACACATGTAGCCAAGCATGCTTGTTCTATTTATTTGTACACCTCACAAATCTTCTCTAATCAATAGCCATGTTTCACTACCATGTGGTATTGCTCTTCAAACACAACTATAAAAAAATCTTCTGTATTTAAGCCCATGTAATGCTACTGTGTAATGTCACTGTTCAAATACAATTATATGATCTGACAATCCATTTGCTGCCAGCAGGAGTAAGAACTCCCTAAATTTTCTTTGTCAGCAGTAGAAGTGGGTTAGTATAATTAATAAGAATAAAAGTCACTGCAATAAATAAATGGACCAGCAGGGAAGAGGCTGTTTGTCAGGAATAAAGTGTCCCCTCTCTACGTGTCCTAGGCAGGTTTCTTTTGCTGTAGTTCATGGAACCCAATTCGACCCCATGCTAATGGAGTTACTGCTCATCTCGATGGTTGCTCTCCAACTGCTTAACCAGGCTGTCTTCAACATGTTGCTTCAAGGAGTGCACAGCATAGGGTCAAAGAATAGTTGAGGGTGCTCTATCTGATGATGGGGAGTGGGGGCGGGGTGATTACAGTAGAATAATAGGTTTTTAGCATGTGAATTCCTTAAGCTGAACTACATAGGAAAAAGTTTCAATTGAAATACAACACTTTAATTACAAGTTTTAATGAAATAAAAATAAGCAGGCAAATAGAAGAGACGACCAATAAAAACTCATTAAGATGCAGGTAAATGACAATCGAAAAGCTGAACTGATTATTGTGACCTAATTTCAAATGAATCGTCAAAAATAAGATATCTGGTCATTCAACTTACTTTTTATCTCCTCTGCATATTTTACAAGTTGTTCAACAAGTCGGAGAAAAACAGCTTTCTTCACACTGCAAGTCTCTCGCAATTTCAGTCGGTCAATTTTATATTTATATTTTCTGAAAATAAATAACAAGAAAAAGAATTGTTTCACTGATTCAGATGGTATTTTTTTTTTACTCTCTAAACTCTCATTTGTCAATTATTGTTCTGAAACAAACATACACAACATCCTGAATAATTCCAAACAATCATTCTTTAATATGAACTATATAATTGAACAACAGAAGCCATAGAAAACAGGTAAACCACAGGTTTTCAGCAGATTCTGAAGTGATGCCTAAGGTAACTTCATCACTTCTTTCTCCCAGTCTTGGAGGACTTCAAAATGGTCATTAATGTTACTACAGGTATGAAAAACAGTAACAGATCAACCAATGCCACTTTCGGAACTGTCTGACAAGCCTTTGTTCATGTTGACTAACTTACTTTCTAATTCTGTCAGTTGGTATACCAATAATATACTGGAATGAGATCAATAACACAAAAAAAAAACTTTTATTAATAAAACGTCTATTCCAAGAAATATCCAAATTTTAAAAGACATCTACATTTGTTAAGCTTCTATGGAGACTAGTTTTGAGCACGAATCATTTCCTTGGCATTACCAATATTCTTAGGCAAAACTGATGCTAATCACTTTTACTCTCTTCAATCAATAATATTTACCTGCAGTAGACTGAGAAGCCATTTCATGGCACCCTGCTAGAGACTCTACAGTAACACTTCTGCTAGTTTAAATTCCAAATCTGTTACTATTATTTATCTCAAACCATATCTGAAGGTTGTTATTGGATTATCAACTTAAATTAGCAGATAATCCTGCCAGAATACCCCACAATAACCTAATAGCCAACAATTGATTACATCATCAATCATTTCTTAATTAAATTAAGGCACAGCACAACACTTGAGATGATAATTGTCTTAATCACTGTTTATCAGTGTGTAGAATCGTGGCAAGGTATGGACGGTTTTCAGAGGACCGGAGAAATTATGTCTGGGTGGAGAATTATACGAGGTATAGTTCTATACAGAATACCGAAAGGATCTTCACCTCTTACATCACACCTTTCTTCCTACTTCAACGCCGATGTGGTATAATATCCTGGGAGAGAAATAATTTTGCGGCTGAGGATAGCTTTACATTGTAAATTATACACATATAAAACTTGAAACACGTGTACCGCGGAATCCTTTGTAGTTTTGTTGTTATTTTTGGGATTTACAATTTATTCTTTCACCTGAACCACGAGCTGGCATACACAGGTGCTTACAATTGTCAAGTATTACCTCTAAATTTTAATTATATATATATATATATATATATATATATATATATATATATATATATATATATATATATATATATATATATATATATGTTTTCATGCCTGTGTTTGTTCCCCGCTGCCATTTGACAACTGGTATTGGTGTGTTTACATCCCAAGTAACTTAAGCAATTTGGCAAAAGAGACTGATAGAATATGATGTACCAGGCTTTAAAATTAAAAGTACTGGGATTCAATTCATTCAAGTGAAAATTCTTCAAAGAGATGCCCCAGCATGGCCACAATGAGTGAAACAAGTAAAAGATAAAAGCTAATTCAAGCAACTTACAGACAAGCAGCTTCAACTGCAGCAGCCAAGAAAAGGGTTGATTTGAAGTCAATATCAGCACATCCATTCTTTACCATAGCTGACTGGTACCTGAAATAAAAAGACATCAAAGACATCTTAGCTTTTGTGGAGTTTTAATGAGTCTTTTGCATCCATTATTGCTGTCAGTAAATCTGCAATTCTCAATTCCAAACATTACCAGAGAATTATATTCTTATTGGCAACAATCTCTCAATTACAATGAAGGAATGAAAAAAGAGATTATAAAACAACTTAGCATCAAGCCACATTACTTCATTCTGGATGAATCTAAATGAGATATTTATATATATCGTATGTGTACCATTGGATACCCTCCCACCCTTATCTACCATTCACTACATCCATTTCTCATCTTTCGCTCACCCATGCCTTTTTCAAACTTCTATCAACCCAGAAATATGGATTTCGATTTCACTTGCCTCAACAGGTCTTCGCAAGCAGAGTTTAGTTTCACCCCCTCCCCAATTTAAAATTTTTAACTTTTTCATCTATTTATTTATTTGTCTATCTATTTATCCCTGTCCATTTATTCATAAACTATATTTGCCAACTAAATATGGTGGTCCTATAGAGGATGGAGTTTGCATATTCATAATCTCCAACATCTAAAACGTAGGAATCCGAAATAATTTTTTCAGGAGAGGTGCGATGATTCTGCAGTAGCCCCTGGAGATCATGCTTCTCCAGTTAAAACCATATCAGTTAATGACTAATATTTCAATTATATTATTTCCCAAAGAGAGACAACTCCAAACATGTTTCAATAGTATGAACTCAACAGTGACAGTATTTGCTTAACTCGTGATGATAAATCTCTAAGATGCATCAAAATGTACATCGGATGGCATAAAACAAAAAACAATAGTATTTACTTTTTTAATACTTAAAAAACAAAACAATACACAGGTATTTACTATTTACCTGTTGAGTGTTTCCTGGGCCACATCAGCGATATCCGTACACCCAAACTGTACACAAAGTTCTCGAATGGAGGATTTTTGTTGTTCTCCCAACAAACTTTCAACAGTTTTGAAAGAATTTAAATATGCTTTTTTATTCAAGCCTGACAGTTTTATGGCCATCGACTGGATTAAAAGAGAAAAAAAAATTGGATTAGTATCGAAAGATCGCCCCTACTTTAAATACTTAATGAAGTAAACATATCAGGGCTTCATGGATAATAAAGATTAAAAACAAATAATTTACTAAGGCAGAATGAGTAGAAGGAATGCCACACATTCTTAGGACATCACAGAGTTCGCTTATAATGGAAGTGGGGCACGGGAGGATTGGAAAAGAAGGGGAGGGCGAAGAAACTGATCCAACACCATGGCGAAGAAGTAATTACACCAATGTAAAATCTTCTCAATAAAAGACGGGGCTGATATTTATCAGCTCGAGGACTCTCGAGTTAGTCACAGAGCACCCCATTGTTGGTCGTGCTTATGGCATTATTTGATTTTAAAATCTCTGATTATAGATTATCTTTCCAGCTCCTAGAATGGATGGACGTCTGTATTTATTTGTTGTATGTCGCCAACAAAATAATATATGACTTACAAAAATGAAGAAAAATATAGAAGAGATTAATATCATTTCGATTCACCTACCTTGTCCGATTCTTTAAGATGACATCCAAATTTGTTGGCTGCCAGATCCAAAGCTATGACACATTTACAGGACTGGCTTAATCGAAGAAATGACAAAGAAATTACATTTGGACCACTTTCCATCTTGCGACAGATTTCATTAGCATGTCTGTAATAAGATTGATCGTTTTAATAGATTTACGTTAGAATCTAAATAAGAAATAAATGAATATATTTTAACGTCAACAATTTCGATATATAAAAAAAAGATATATTTACTTGAGGACTGAAACACTTGTTAATCCGAGTTTTGTTCCCAAGACCTGAAGCATTTTCTCAGTGATTTCAATAAAACTGTTTCCCCGCTAAAACACAGCTGTTCACCTCCAACACATTAGATTTCCCGCGAAATATTGAATGATGGGAAAAAAATTAATATATTTTTATTATTTAATAAATATCAGTTGGATAATAATTTTGTTTCGATACCTATAACTATCTTATAGAAATCACCCGATCTAAATGTTTTATTTTATTTTAGATTTTAGATTGGAAACCCGACTGCTGATATAATCTCGTCCTGCCGAGTAAATTAGTCACATGATTTCATCATGGTGGGTGTTGTTTCTCTTCCATTTGTTTACTTTGAAATATTTTTAATGGAAATATTTTCTCATTTTCTTTTCCTTTTCTATTTATGTCCTCCATCTACCACAATATAACATTCTATTCTTATTCTTATTATTGCTGCCTCCGTTGCTATTTAATCTGTTTTATGTCTAATCCTTTCCTCCGCACCATCACACACACACACACACACACACACACACACACACACGCCCTTTCCACAATTTTTTTTTAACTTTGGATCTTTTCATTTTATTCTTAATTTAATCACTTTTTCAACATTAATATCTACACTAATAGGTTAATTCTTTACCCTCTTCATAATGTTAGAAATCCATTTTAATGAGAGACCAGACTGGAGCAATGCAAAGTCATCCTCAAGTCCCAACATTGACACATCTCACAATTATTATTATTCCAAATATTTTCTGCTACAAATCCTAATCCTAATAGATTTCTGTCCATGTTTAGTCTTCTTCACTTGACTCATACCGAATGGACCATGATTAGAACGTAAACACTTATATAATGTTACTTCTACCACCGAACGAGTCTTCTTCGTTTCTATTGATTTAATTGTTGCAATTCCCGACCGGTCTTTAAACAGAATTCCCTCACTGCCAACTGTTTCTCCACAGATTAACCTAATTTATTATTTTAAACTCTCTCATTGATCTTTAGTTTTCCTTTTTATTGAATCACTTTAAAATCAACATTACTCTCTGAAATTGTAGAAGACATTCTTATAAAACAAGGCATTTCCTAATTAATATTATTAGTCAGCAAAATTACACATACACACACCAGTACGGCGCAAGCAATTCACGATTATAGAACTCACTTTAAAAAACCAAAACAATGTTACAAGCACATACCCTCTTATATATATATAATATTTATGTGTATACATGTATATATATATATAAATGTTTAAATTTAAATATGTATATATGTTTGTCTGTGTATAGGCATTATAAGGATGTATTTATGTATGTTTATATATTTATCTATGTTTATATACATGTATGTATGTATTAAGGGTGTGTCAGCTAGTTAAGAACAAAATGTTAATTTAAGGAAAACAAAAGTATTCGAAACTTTAATATATTTATTACAGAATTTGGTATACATATTCTTAGAGGCTCACAGCGAAAGCCATTCAATACGGATTCTGAAGCGACTAAATGCGTTAATCAGGTGATTTTTATTCATGTTGGCCATAATGTCCCCAATAGCAGACATCAATGAGTCCTTGTTGATCTCCTCAACGACTCTCCAGACGCAATAGTCGAAGTGATGGGGGGGGGGGGCGGGAAGACCAAATTTTAAGGATAACATGATCAGGAAAATTTTCGAATAACCACTTCCGAGTCGTACAAGCTGTGTGAAAGGTTGGAACATGTACTGCCCCCCCCCCCCAAACACTTCCCTCGATCCAGGGTTTGACAACTGTCTCATTGAAGACTGCTACATTTACTCTAAGACCTTACAGGAAAAAGTGATCCGGTACAGTCCTCATTGCTCACGACCAACACAGATGATAAAAACATGGTGGCTTCAGTGTGTGGGGGGGGGGGGCGAAAAGAGCCAGCTGTTATTTCTTTTGTTCACTTTTTTGGTTTTGGGCACAGTTCTCATCTGTGAAGAACATGTTGGACTCCTGGGAGTGCTTGAGTTTGTTCAGCAAGAGCTTCAATGGATCACGTGGGTTATCCCAGCTCCTATTGGGCATGGACTTTCCTCTTCTTATCACATAGAATTTGTATCTGATGTCTTCATACGCTGCACATCATTGACTCTGAGATGGAAATGATTGACATTGGTTCTCATCGACTTGCTAGGATTATCACTGATGACACCCCAAACTTTGTGGACAAACTCGACTCTTCTGACAGCATCTGATGGTCAAGAATGTTTTCTTCTTTTGGCCACAGAAGATATATTCCTTTCAGAGGCCAAGAGCTCTTTTCTGACCCTAAACATGAAAGACCTAGTGACATTTAAGATGGTTGCAATCACAGAGTAGTTGGTAGTCAAGGTAACAAGAATGACATATCTTTTCATCATCTACGTTAGATTCAAAACTTCCAGTCGGTGCTGAAAACAGTGAAGATATTTAAAGTTTGGGCCACTTAAATTTCCTAAGTTTTGTTCTCAAATAGCTGACACTCTCTGTATTTATGTTGTATATACATGTACACATCTTTCATAAATGTGTATATTGTCATTATTTAATGTTCATGTTTGATGATGCTGGTACAGGTTGGAGAGTTTGAAGGGAGTTAACAGGTCCAGTGTCTGCTTTGGCATCATTTCTACAGCTGGATGCCCTTCCTAGCACCAGCTACCCTGCAGTGTATGTTAGGTACATTTTTTTTTTATTTGTTACACCAGCACTAGTGAGGTTGCTATGCAGCCTGCACAACCAAGATACCCTTTGACTGAGTCGGGCTACCGTAGAGAGGTGAGAGAGAAGGGATCAGAACAGAACAGGTTTCTTGCTGTAGGGGAGCTACACAACTACTGACATTATGAAAGAGAGGATAGGCGTGATTTAGGTGGGATTGAAAATGGATGAAAATCTAGTGGTGATGAAATGTCAGCATAGACCCTCACAGTAAGGGGTGAGTAAGAGTGGGGACAGAATTGGAAATGTGGGTGGGTAGAGGTTGCAAGGGTGTTGAGGGGGAGTGTTCAGAGATTGTGATAGGAAATGGGTGAGAGAGTGAATATAATGAAGAACAGGTATTGAGATGTTGGTGCAGCCTTGCCAGGTGGGGCAGTCTTTTGTGCTCGCATTTCTTCAGGTGTTAGCATTGATCTCAAAGCTCTTTGGTGAAGCTTTGAGTGTGTCCTTAAAGTGCTCTTTCTGTCCACCCTGAGTGTGCTTGCCTTCCACTAATTCACTGTATAGCAGTCTTTTGGGTAGTTGTGTGTCAGGCATTCGAACAAGGTGGCCCACCCACCTGACTTGTGCTCTCTTCAGCAGTATGTAAAGGCTTGGCAGATCAGCTCAAGAGAGGACCTCCATGTCTGCGACCGTGTCTTGCCGGGTAATTTTCAACAGCTTTCTCAGGCAGTTCACGTGGAAGTAGCTTAGTCTTTTGGCATGGCGTTGGTAAACCATCCATGTCTTGCAAACATATAGCAGTGCAGGCAGTCAGCTGCTTGGTACACTTTCAGCTTGGTGGCCACCCTAATGCCTGTCCTCTGCCACACTGAAGAGCAGCTGATAAGTATTAATATTAATGATAATGCAAACGAGAGAGAGAAGATGGGCAAAAGCAAGAGGTAAAGAGATGATATGGTTGGGTACATTGTAAGAGTGTGGGACAAATATAGTGAAAGGGGGAGGAGGAAATGCATGGTGGGTGGAGAAGAAATTGTTTGTTGGTTGAGGAGGATGAGCAATGTAAAAGATGGAGAGGACAGTGTTAAGAATGAAAGATGGATAACGGTGAGATGATTCCAGAACCAGAGTTTCATTGAGGTCAGCAGGTCTTCTCAAGAACCACATCTGGCTTGTCATCTCCTTCATGAGGTTTATGGTTTTGAGGTCAGTCTTCACCACTTTGTTGTCTTCTTGGGTCTCCCTCTTCTTTAAGCTCTTTCCACATTCAGTGACACTTCTCTATACACCTGTGTTTCATCCATATGCATCACATGTCTGTACCAGTGCAGTCTTCTTCTTTCTTCCGATTTCTCTTATTTCCAGTTTTTTCTTTCAGCACATTTATGCTATGTTGTTTATGCACATCCTGCAGAGCATGCTAGCTTTATTTTTCTCCAGTCTTCTCAAAATCCTCTCCATTCCAGTCCCATATCTCACTTCCATGTAGCATTACAGTTTTAACACAAGCATCATACAATCTGTTTCTCACTCTGTGAGAAAAGACTATTGTTGCCAGCAGTGGTAGTAGCAGCTCTCTGAACTTTCTCCAACCTATTCACACACTGGCTACTATATTTTTTTTTCGTGCAATCACCTCCCCTGCTAATTAAATATTGCCTTCTATTTCTAGTGGACCTTCCAGGTATTTAAGAGATCTGTTTCCAGTGTGCTCATAGTTTGTATTGTTCCAGTACATCTGTCACATATGAAGCTGACATTCTCTGATAGTCTTGTATGTCCATAGCTTACAGTGTGTATAGCATAGGGGAATTGATACCTATTCCTTTTCTGCATATCAAACAAGATCATATCCCTGAAGTGTGTGTGTGTATATATGTATATATATACATGTGTGTGTGTGTATGTATATACAGGGTGCATAAGATATTTAAGGACAGATTTGTTTATGAAAAACAAATATATAATAACATGTTCAATTAAATATAATTATGCAAACTGAATGTTAAGCAATGATCGTTAATGCTGTAATCTAGATCTTATGGTAATATTTGTATCAAGTTGTGAGGGTTTCTAAGAAAGGTCATGTGGTTTACAAGTTGTTTTTATATTGTAATTCAGCTGTTGTAGGGCAATTTTTCTTTTTAATGTTTGGACTTCTTCTAAAATAATATAATGGGGAATATGGGGGAAGGGAGGCAGGGTAAGTCTAAGAAATTTGGTTGGTTTTAGCATGAAAAGAAAACATCAGATTTAGTGTATTAAATTTTTAAAAACTTTTTCTGGAAATATCTAACTTTTAAACATAATTTTTCAGAGGACAGAAGTGCAACCATCTGCTACTATTTTGTGCCAGTCACTATTGGGACCTCAGGTGTTTTCAGACCCCACACTGCTGATTTCCTCAGCCAAATCAGGATTCGTGAAGCCCATCTGAGAAATGAGCTCCATCAGGTGGGGTGGCTGTTGCACTATCCATGGCAACACCTTTGCAATCGTGTCTGTGAGGCATGGCTAAACATGCCATTTGTTCTGGGATGTATAACCTGTCACTCCATCCCCTCCATCTTCTGCTACTTACTTCCCTCCACTCCTTTTCTTTTTCTTTGTTTCCTTGCTGAGGTAGTTATAATCAATGATTTGATCTTTTATACTTCTAATGCTTTTTCTTTCTTTTTCTTCCTGTAAAAATGTTAATTTTTCTGTCTTCATTAATCTATTTCTTTATTTCCAGCCATCAACACCACAATTATCACCACAGGAAGAGCAAGAAAAACTTCTCGATGAAGCTACAAAAGTGGTTAAGAGTCAATCTTTTCAGATGAAAAGATGTTTGGTAAATATCTTCTCCCATTTCCATTTGTTGTTGCTAAAACTAAGTGGTAAAATATCAATGGCTTTTTACAGTTCTTGTTGAAGTAAGGTAGAGAGGAGGTTCTGCTAGGTTCCTCACCAGCAGAGAAAAGAAGGGTCTGGAAGCTTAAGGCTCCTCTGAATGGACAGGGATTTAGAGACATATTACTTGAAGCTTTTGATGAAAAAGAGGAGGATATAGCATCATATAATGGGGAGGACAACTGGAGGTTCCTACAGGACAACCTCTTGAGGGCCACTAACCAGATCTGTGGCTGGTGCGAAGTCCCCTCTCAACCTAAGGTAATGTGGTGGTGGAACAATGTATTTGACAGGGCCATTAGAGAAAAGAAACGGGCATGGAAGGACTGGAAGAACAGTGGTAGCAGGGAACAGTATCAGATCACTAGAAGGGAAGCTAGGAGACAGGTGTACTTAGCCAGAGGGGAAGCAGATAGGACAAAATTTACCAATATTCTGCATCGTGAGGACTAGAGACTTGAAGTGTTTTGTATTGCAAGACAGTGTGAGAGAATCGTGATGTCATAGGAGAGAAATGTATCCGCATGGATGGTGGCTCACTTACATATGATGATGCTGCAGAGAGAGAGACTTGGAGATGCTACTATGAAAGGTTGCTAAATGAAGAGAATGAATGTGAGAAAGAGAGTCTGCCAAATGTTGACCCAACAGAGGGACCAGCTATCCGAATTGACAGTACCTTGGTAGATAAAGCAATTGAGGGTATGAAGACAGGGAAACCCCTCAGCCCATCAGGAATCACTGTAGAGATGCTTAAAAAATCTGGCAGTGTAGGCTGTAGCCTAGTTACCCATATAGTCAACCAGGTGATACATGGAGTCATACCTAATGACTGGTATAGCAGCACCATAGTCAACTGCTACAAAGGTAAAGGTGACGCTTTAGATAGGAATAATTACAGAGGTGTCAAATTGTTGGATCAGGTGATGAAAGTGATAGAGAGGGTCATGTCCCAATTAATTAGGGAGAGGGTTAGTTTAGACGAGATGCAGTGGGTTTGTGCCAGGGAAAAGCACCACTGATACTATATTTCTGGTAAGACAACTGCAGGAGAAATTCCTAGCCAAAGATAAACCTCTGAACTTGGTTTTTGTTGACATGGAGAAAGCCTTTGTCAGGGTCCCTTGATCCCTTTTCTGGTGGTCACTACGGAAACTAGTGATAGACAAGTGGTTGGTGAGAGCTGTACAAGGATGTTGTCAGTAAGGTGAGGGTTGGCAATGAGTATAGTGAAGAATTCCGGGTACAAGTAGGGGTTCACCAAAGATCAGTCTTCAGGTCTCTCTTATTCATTATAGTCCTCCAGGCAATAACAGAAGAATTCAAGAATGGCTGCCCCTGGGATCTCCTCTATGCTGACGACCTTGCTCTTATTGCTGAGTCATTACCAGAACTAGGTGTGGAAGCAAGGTCTAAAATCGAAGGGCCCTAGAATCAATCTAGCAAAAACCAAAGTCTTAGTAAGTAGGAAGGCTGACAAATCACAAATCCCTTCAGGTAGATGACCCTGCTCGATCTGTAGAAAAGGTGTAGGTAGAAACTCCATAAGGTGTACCCAGTGTAAGCTGTGGACGCATAAGAAGTGCAGCAATATCAAAGGAAGGTTAACTGGAAAGATAGTTTTTGTGTGTGACAAATGCACAGGGACAATAAACACCGAAGATGTACAGAAAACAGATTCCATTACATGCTAGTGGGGAAAAGAAGGGGTAGTGGATAGCTTCTGTTACCTAGGTGACCAAGTCAGTAGTGGGGGCTAGATGCTCTGAGAGCATAGCTGCTAGAATAAGAATAGTCTGGGCAAAGTACAGAGAGCTTTTACCTCTGTTAGTAACAAAAGGCCTCTCGCTCAGAGTGAAAGGCAGACTGTATGACACATGTATACGAACAGCCATGCTAAACGGCAGTGAAACATGGGCTGTGACCGCTGAGGACATGCGTAACCTTGCAAGGAATGAAGGTAGTATACTCCACTAGATGTGTAAAGTCTGTGCATACACAACAGAGTGTTAGCGCCCAGAGAGAAAAGTTAGACATAAGAAGCATGAGATGTGGTGTGCAAGAGAGACGACTGCGCTGGTATGGTCATGTGTTGGGTATGGATGAGGACAGCTGTGTGAAGAAGTGTCACACCCTAACAGAGGAGGGAACTGATGCCAGTGTTGCATAACTGGCCTGTTTAAAAGTACCCTTTAATTGTTGGGTAATATGCTGTGCTTGAGAAGACCTGTTGAGTCAAGTGAAATCGTTGTCGTGGCCGATGCCAGTGCCACCTGACTGGCATGTAGAAAGCACCATTGGAGTGTGGCCAATGCCAGTGTTGGTGGCACATAGAAAGCACCATCTGTGTGTGGTCTATGTCAGTGCCGCCTGACTGGCCCCCGTGCTGGTGGCACATGAAAGACACCCACTACACTCTAGGAGTGGTTGGCATTAGGAAGGGCATCCAGCTGTAAAAACCTTGCCAGATCAGATTGGAGCCTGGTGCAGTCTTTTGGATTGCCAGTCCTCAGTCAAGCTGTCCAACCCATGCCAGCATGGAAAACAGACATTAAATGACGATGATGATGATGATGATTTTTGTTTTAAAGTCAGTTGAAAAAGCTGCTGAGTTGTGCATGATTTGAACTTTGAGATGGGAACTAAATAGTTTTAATTAAATATAGTTGACTTGTTAACACGTGTGACATAGTTCATCCTTTTGTTAACCTTTCACCTTACTAACATTGATAAAATATATCAACATGAGCAGGATACATGTTCCTAATTATCAACACCTCCTAACAGAGGTGGGTGGAGGATCTACAGAATGATGCATGTAAAAAAAAAAAAAATTCATAATCAAATGAAATTTTCTAAGAGGAAGAAAACAAGATTAGTGGTAATTGATATTAAATCCCACAGAAGTGGGGAGATAATTTTATGAAATGTAGAATTAATCTCACAAAATTAATTTACATTCCCAGGGGAAATGAAGTTTGATTATTTGTAGGTAAAGGGAAACAACTTTAGATATGTTCCTGTCTAGTTGACATCATCTTTGCAAGCTAGTTTCACTCTTTATTCTAGCCAAAAGATGCCATCTTTTTCTTTCTGTTTGTTCCTCATCAATCCAAATAGTTTCCTTTTCCAGTTACAAATTTACACTTTCACTGTCCCAGGAATAATGAGTTGTCAGAAATTGAGAAGACTAATTTGTCATTTCTCTTTACAAACAATATTTTAATGAATGGTCTCCGTATTTCAGAACTTGGTGTTGGTGTCATGTATAAAAGTACCCAATCCACTCTGAAAAGTGGTTGGCATTAAGAAGGGCATCTTGATTATTGCACTGCTTATTAACATGTTTTTAACTCGAGATATTCTCCACCTTAAAAAGCTCTAAAATTCCTTGAATATCTATAACAAAAGATATTTCTACAACTTAACCCTGAGAAACTAATGTTAGAAATGGAATAAATCTGAAACTAGAAACAATTTGATGAATTTTAGTTCCTTGGATTCAAAATATGGATAGACTGTGATTGCTTACTATGGCCCCTTTTTTTCTTTTTTTAATATTTAGGACAAAGGAAAATTAATGGAAGGCTTAAAGCATGCTTCAAACATGCTGGGAGAGCTGAGGACATCTTTATTGTCTCCAAAGACCTATTATGAGCTCTGTATCCTTTTTAAATGTTTGTCACCTTTTATATTTGTCTTACCTCTGACTGTTCATAGAATAATGAGCTGTCATATTAAAAGCATTAATTTTTTTTTAAAACCAATTAATCAATATATCTGATAAATTCAGTGCTTAATGCATTTAATGTCAGTGTTTTTGTGAAATCTTTTTATCATACTCTACTCCAATCAGTAAAATGATGATAGAGGCATGGCCGTGTGGTCCTACTATGTGGCGCTTTGTACAAGTGTTTTCCACTACAGCCATGGATTTGGTTGATGGAAACTGAAAGAAGCTTGTCGTGTATCTGTGTGTGTGTGTGTGTGCTTTTGTGTCTGTATTTGTCCCCTCCACCACTTGGCAACTGATGTTGGTGTGTTTACATCCCTGTAACCTAGCAGTTTGGCAAAAAGACACTGATAGAATAAACACCAGGCTTTAAAAAAGTAAGTACTGGGGGTTGATTCATTTGATTAAAATTCTTGAAGGTAGAGCCCTAGCATGGCTGACAGAAACAAGTAAAAAGAGAAAAAATAAAACTAATTGCTAAATAGAATTATTTTTTTTTTGCTGTGATTTCTTATTTCTTATATGAGAAGCTCTAAATGTAGCTCTAAGCCTATGGTTGTGTTTTTCTTTGACTTTCCTTTGATATGGCCATCTCTGATGAATTGCGTCATTTGGAGCTCTATCTTGTAGAAGAGTTCCAGAAAGGTCGAAAAGTTGCTGACTTGTATGAACTTGTACAATATGCTGGCAATATAGTGCCACGCCTGTAAGTATTCTTTCCTTTTCAAGTGATTTGTGGGTAAATGACTGGATTCTAGTTTTTCTTTAAAATGTTGTTAGGGACTTAAGAAATTTATTCCTCTAAATTTATACATTTTTGGGATCTTTTCCGTTTGGCTGCTAATTTCAATTTCTGTTCACATTGATTTCATATTCAGTATAATGATACACTTTTATAAGCTGATCAATGCCATGAAAATCACTTTTGCTATAAATCAATAAATAAAGAGTTATTAGTAATTAAAGTTTGAAAATTTTGGGTAATTTTAGCCAATCGTAAGCCGCAGACACATGCATGCCTGTTTCCATAGTAACAAGCTGAATATGAGAACTCTTTTGTCTGCGAGAAAACCTGTGTTGACAAATATATTGAAACCACCTGTTCTACTGTTTTACCCGCCTGGAAATTTTACTGTTCTGCCTGATTATGGCAGCAAGCTCCGGTAACCTCACATCTATAATGGAGATCACATTAAATGCATATTGAATGCTTAAAACTACAAAAGACAAGTTGTTTACTCATTTTTCGCATGTAGAATACAAATATTGACAACATGTGCTATTTTTAGGATGGTGACAAAAGAAAATGACAGTTTCCAAATCCTGCTTCCTGACTGGGTAAAAAATGTCAAACTTTAAAGATCTATAACTTTTTTTTTTTTTAATTTTTCTGGAAAAGTGAAATATCTCCAGCAATTCAGCTTGGAAAAATGCATTAATGTACCAAATTTTAAAATTTTCAATAAACTTTAATTTTTGAAACCTTGGCAGCCAAATAGAAAAGATCCCATTTTTCAAATAATTCCCTGAAAATGTATGAGCCTTTTTTTTTTTGTTACCTTTTTGTATTCTGTTACATTTGGTAATATTTTGATTGTACAAAAGCACAATATTAATTCTGTCAATGAGAAAAACATGTAAAACAGGTTTTTCGCTATGGTTTTGATTCTTAGATGTAGTTTACTCTATTTACTGCATGCTACCCTTGGAAAAGGAATGAATATCACAATACACATTTCCCATTGTCTTGAATACTTTACTCTTTCAAATCCAAGTGAAGAAGGCATGTGTCACAGAGACATTTTGCTGGTTACTTCAGCGAGGAAATGTTTTCTTAAAAAAAAATCTGAATAGAAGTTGATAAATTCAAAACCTTATATATTGTATAGGTTATATATATGTATGTGTGTGTGTGTGTGTGTGTATAATTATTGGTGCAGCTTCCTGGCTTACCAGTTATCAGTCAAACCATCCAACCCATGCCAGCATGGAAAACAGACATTAATCAGTGATGATAGATATCCTTAGGGGATGTAAAAGTTGAAATGGACAAGTGAAGCTGCAATCTGCTGTTATAGCTAATTATTGTGATTGATATTTGAAATGAATATTCGGGAAGGTCTAAAAATTTTTTATTATATTTAGAAATCTATTCCAATGAAATGATGGTCTGTCAATATGAAGTTTATTTATTTATTTCTTGTAGCTATTTACTCATAACTGTTGGTGTTGTTTATATCAAATCGAACGAACTCTCTCGCAAAGACATTCTGAAAGACTTGGTAGAGATGTGCCGTGGTGTCCAACATCCTCTTCGAGGTCTCTTTTTGAGAAACTACTTATTACAGTGTACTCGCAATGTTTTACCAGACGTAGCTGACGAAGCAGGGTAATTATTTATGTTCTTTTGATTGGATCACTTTGTAAAGAAATATTTATATTTGATGAAATATATATTTTAAACCTCCAAATATTATTTTCAAATAGAAATTCTGCATTGTTTATGAAATACTGGTTTCATATGTTGGCATATGGCATACAGAAAACCCCCACTACACTCTCAGAGTGGTTGGTATTAGGAAGGGTATCCAGCCATAGAAACCTTGCCAAATCAGATTGGAATCTGGTACAGCCCCCTGGCTTACCAGTTTTCAGTCAAGCTGTCCAACCCATACCAGCATGGAAAGCAGACGTTAGACGGCAATAAGGACAAAAGCCAACAATTTAAACCTGAGTGCTCAACTCGTACTCATTTTATCAACCCCGAAAGGATGAAAAGCAATGAAAACCTCAGTGGCATTTGAACTCAAGAATGTTGAAGTCAAAGAAATGCCACTAAGCCTTTAGTCCAGTGTGGTAAGGATTCCTGCTAGCTCCCCACCTTAATTGTAAGATTAACAAATTAAATCTCATCAATGCATAAACATTGCTGACTGCATCCCCAGGGCAGGCAGTTTGTTTGATTTCTGTGATGACTTTATTGTAGTCACTCATTCAGCAAAGCAACCTGAATGTGTTGGCTTAATCTACTTGAAATAGGAGACAAATCTCCCTCAAATCACTTCCTATGAACTTAAAAGGAAGGGCTCATCCGATGATATACTCCTAGAACCCATCACTAAACCTCTCATCAAATGACCCCCCCCCCCCACTATTTGCCAATATTCTATGAAATTTTAATAACTTTCAGACAAACTATGAACTGTAATATTACAAAACATCATTTTTGGAATCATTCTCAGTCAATTTCTGATTATTGCTTTCTAGAAATTCTGCCAACAATCAAGAGGTTTGGAGCCCAAAGCATGTAGATGGCAGAGAAAGAAAGTAAGTCTTCTTCATTTACTGTTTGATGATTAATGCAGGATTGGTTGGAGTAAATGATTAATTATTAAGACCATTTTTGACAGGGTACTCTAGAGCTTGGCTTTCAATTACTACTTGTTTGCAAAGCTTTATTCCAGTATGTTGCCACTCCTTATATTGTGTATGTATGTGTGTGGATTGTTTATTTTTTTGATGTTGTTATATGTAAAAACAATTTAACATTAAACTGAAGGATTACGCAAATATTTATTAAACTTTTACAAAGAAGCAGTTGACAGTGACTTTGAAGTTTTACCCTGCTTGCCTTTATCAGACTCTATATATAGTTTCAGCAGAAATGAAAAGTTAAGAACTACTTACATTTTTTTTTAAATGTTACATTATCCTTTGTCCCCTTTCAGTCTTGATCCCTTTTTTTCTTCCACTTTGGTCTCTTTTCCATCCTCTTCTGATCCTAATTCTCTCTCATCACTCTTCTATCCCTCCTCTTTGTCATGTTACATTGAATAGAGACAAGATATGGTAGTGAGTGGGGTGTCTTTAGATCTGCCTGAGACAAGACAGCCTCTCTTATTCTGAGAGCCTGATAAAATGGATCGAGTAACTCTGTAAAATATTGGCATTAAAAATGACGTCCAGCTGAAGAAACCATTCTAAAAATAGTTGGGGATCTCATCTAGGAAGGTCGTAAATTTATGAATAATAACCACTGATTTGTCTAACTTAGGTCAGCAGGAAAATGCAAATGTAAAATGATGATGGATATCATCATCATCATCAACATGTCTGCATACTCTCTACCCACCCATCTACCCTTCCTGTTCTTCTGTCTCTCCCCTATTTATCTTGAGTACTCACTCCCACACCTTGTTGCTCCCAATTTTTATCGTTTTCAGCCTTAATTACTCCCACCTACTTTTCTATAATATAAGGTAGGCATGTATCAGCCCTGTTGCAAGAAACCTCTTCCTGTCCCTTCTTTCAACCATTCAACACCTAGAATAAAGCTACTTTGTGCTTTACTGTACCTCTACTTAGTCAAGGGGAATATTAATCTTGTGAGGTACATGGTCACTTCATTAGTGCCAGTGCCATAAAAAGAAAAAAAGGTACCCTCTGTAAAATGATTGGTGTAGAGACACCTTGCCAAAGCAGGCATTAGAGAAAATAGCCCTGCTCATTGGACCTTGATGAACTATGCCAGTATGGAAGATAAATGGTAAATAATGATGATATACATACATACATACATTATCATCATCATTTGATGTCTGTTTTTGATGCTGGCATGGGTTGGATGATTTGGCAAGCCAGAGAACTACACCCGGGTCTATTGTCTGCTGGTTGCTCTTCCTAATGCCAACTACTTTACAGTGTGTTCTGGGTGCTTTCTGTGTGGCCCCAGCACCAGCAGGGTTGCCGAATGGCTTGCAAGACAAAGACCTCTCAGATGAGAGAGAGAGGGAGCAGAATCGAGGGGAAGTAGCTGTGTGTCAGGTAAGAGGTTAGCATATAACAGAGGGGACAGGTATGTAAAGAGACAGAGTGATTCACTTGTTATTGTTAGTCTCTGGATTAAGAAATAAAAAAAGCAAAACCAAAACCATTTGGTTTGAAACAAAACCTTTTGATAAAGAACTTAAAAATTTTCAATTTTTTTTCTTTTAGTGGTGAGGGAGACTATGGGTCTATACGTGATTCCATAGACTTCATCCTGCTGAATTTCTCTGAAATGAATAAATTATGGGTCCGCATGCAACACCAAGGCCATTCTCGTGATAAAGACAAACGTGAGCAAGAGAGACGAGAATTGCGTATCTTGGTTGGAACCAATCTCGTTCGCTTGAGTCAATTAGAAACAATTGATGTGGACAAATATAAAAAGGTAATGTTTTTTTTTTTTTTTTATTTAATAGAGAATTGTTTCTTGTTGCTTCATTTGATAAAAGTTATTTATGTAATAACTCCTGTCTCCTTTCAAAAAAAATTCTACGTTCAGTCATACAAGTTGGTCTTAGGTTCACACCCACGTATCAAGTCTGGCTTTAAATATTAGTTAACTGTCCAACACAAACAAATATTACTTTCTGTACTAAATTAATTAAGCCTGAATTTAATTACATACCTTCATCTTACCGATACTTGGATGAGGTGATTTAGCATTGTTGAATGACTATATCTGATTGCCATTAATATTGTTGTTTTTTGTTTGTGGTTTATTTTTACAATTAATAAGTCTTAGTAAGTAGGAAAGCAGACAAATCACTAATGCCTTCAGGTAGATGGCCTTGCTCAATCTATAGAAGAGGTGTAGGTAGAAATTCCACAAGATGTACCTTGTGTAAGCGATGGACACATAAAATGTGCAGCAGTTATCAGAGGAAGGTTAATAAGGAAACTGGTTTTTGTGTGTGGAAGGTGTACAGGTACAATAAACATTAAAGTGTACAGAAAATAGACTCCATCAAATGCCAGTGGGGTAAGCTAGTGGGTAATAGCTTCCTTTATCTAGGTGACCAAGTCAGTAGTGGATGTGGATGCTCTGAGAGTGTAGGCTAGGTCAGGTTCAGAGAACTCCTACCTCTGTTGGCAACAAAGGGCCTCTCCCTCAGAATGAAAGATAGACTGTATGATACCTATGTGCAAATAGCTATGTTACACGGCAGTGAAACATGGGCTGTGACTGCTGAGGACATGTAGGCTTGAAAGAAATGAAGCCAGCATGCTTCACTGGATGTGCAATGTCAGTGGTATGTACGACAGAGTGTAAGCATCTTGATAGAAAAGTTTGGCATCAGATGTGGTGTGCAAAAGAGATAACTGCACTGGTATGGATGAGGACAGCTGTGTAAAGAAGTGCCAATCTTTAATTGTGGAAGGAGTAGATCCAGGAAGACATTGGATGAGGTGATGAAGCATGATCTTCGAACGGAGGCACTGACTTGTGACTGAGACCCTTGGCAATATGCCATGCTTGAGAAGATCTGTCAAGCCAAGTGAAATTGTAATTGTGACCAATGCTGGTGTCACATAACTGGCACCCGTGCTAGTGGCACGTGAAAAGCACCTTTCAAGCGTTGGGCCTCATGGAGGCCAGGTGGCTGATGCCAGGTCATGTAACTAGCACCTGTGCCAGTGGCACGTAAAAGGTGCATTTCAAGCATTGGGTCTCTTGGAGGCAATGATTAATGACTGAGACCTTCAGCATTCAAGCGAAATCATTGTTGTGGTAGATACTGATGTTGTGCAAGTGGTACCTGTACCAGTGGCACGTAAAAGTGCCCTTTACACTCTTGGTTAGCATTAGGAAGGGCATCCAGCTGTAGAAACCATGTCAAATCAGACTGGAATCTGGTGCAGCCCCTCAACTTACCAGCCCTGATCAAACCATCCGACCCATACCAGCATGGATAACGGACGTTAAATGATGATGATGATGGTTGTGAATACTTAATACAGCTTCATGTTTTGTTTCATGGGTAAAGTCATCACCATCATTTGATGCCCGTTTTCCATGCTGGGTTGGATGGTTTGACTGTAGCTGACAAGCCAGAGAGCTGCATCAGGTTCTAGTTGTCTGTGCTGGCAGGGTTTCTACAGTTGGATGCCCTTCTTCTTAATGCCAACAACTTTACAGAGTGCTCCACTGGGTGCCCTTCACATGGCCCCAGCACAGGGGCTTTTTTATGTAGCAACTTACTTAACACTTTTTCTTTCAGGCTGAAATGACCTGCAGTTCGGACATTCAGCTGTCAAAACTCCAATGTCATCATGAACATCATTTAATGTTGGATTTCCATGCTGACATGGGTTGGACGTGAATTGAAGACACTGGTTCTTGTTTGATTACTGAAATTAAACCATACTTAAATCTAACATTATACAATTGTCCAAATTCCGAGAAAAAGTCTGTTAAGAAATTAAAATAAGCCAAAATAAATGATATGTTCTTTCTGTCAGTTTTCTTGGAACAAAGAAAACTAAGAATTTTCTAAAAAAATATATGAAAATTACCTCTTTTGTTATTGTGAAAAGGTTATCAATGGCAGCTGAAATTTTCCTATTTTAGGTGATGCCTGGCATTTTGGAACAGGTTGTGAGTTGCCGTGATGCCATTGCCCAAGAATACATCATGGAGTGTATTATACAGGTAAGAATTCTTCATTTGATTACATTATTGCTGCACAGAAACAATTATTTGAAATCGGTTAATCACAGTGCGGAACATATTGATCAAAATATTATATCAAATCAAATATATTTCATCATCATTTAACGTCCATTGTCCATGCTGGCATGGGTTGGACAGTTTGACTAGGGCTGGTAAGCCGAGGGGCTGCATCAGACCCCAGTCTGATTTGGCATAGTTTCTATGGCTGGATGCCCTTCCTAGTTCCAGCAATTCCAAAAGTATAATGGGTGCTTTTACATGCCACTGGCACGGGTGCCAGTTGTATAACAAAATTCTCCAGAAGCCTGTCAAATTGGTTTACAAAAGCAGTGGGAGGGGGGGCTCTTTGATGTTGTTTCTGTAGAAAGAGACCTTTGTGAAACGTTACCTTTTTGTGACTCATCCTCCCCAATGTTTACATTGATATTTCCTGACAGATCCAAATGTCATCCATTATTTCTAAGTCATTGTTTCTGCATCCGTTTTAAGTTAAACTTCTTGGCCACTCTTCATTATTCATTCAAGTGTTTTTGTTCTGTAAATTACTATATTTAGTGATTCTTAACAGATCTGTAGACAGTTATTAAAACTGTTTTCTATCATCATCATCATCATCATCATCAGAACAATGAAAAGCAAAGTTGACATGAATGAGATTTGAGCTCAGAACATAAGTTTGTGAAGCAGAAACCACAAAAAAAGTTCTTTTCTGAGCCTAATGAATCTACCCTAACCACTGTCCTTAATTAAACTGGAATAAAATAAACTAATTAAGAGCTATGAATTTAACTGAATGATGACTGAATTTTATTTATTTAAAAGAATCTTTTACAAATTTTATTAAGATAACTGGGTAATGTTGTTAGTAGGATAGGTCGGGTGGAAGATGAGAGAAAACAAAAATAAAATAAAAAAGTTCAAATATATATTTTCTCTCGATTATGATGATCTTTCCCTCTTACCTATCCTACTAAAGGAATTACCCTGTTATCTTCTTAAAATCCAACCAAGTTGCCTGAGAAACACCAACACATTTTATAAATTAATCTTTATTTCTGTTGTCATTGTAGGTCTTCCCTGATGAATTCCATCTTCAGACTCTGAATGGTTTCTTGAGGGCCTGTGCTGAATTGCAACAATCTGTAAACATTAATAACATTATTATTGCTTTAATTGAAAGGTGAGTATTACAGTCTTAGCTAGAAATACCACTTTTAGTCTCATATTTTACTATATGTTTTTTTTTTTATGTTTATCATCACCATCATCATCATCATATATCCATTTTCCATTGCATGCATGGGTTGGATGGTTTGAGAGGAGCTGACCAACTGAAGGGCTGTTCAAGCTCCCATGTCTGTTTTGGCATAGTTTCTATAGCTGGATGCCCTTCCAGATGCCAACCACTTTACACAGTCGACTGGATGCTTTTACGCAGTACCAGCACAGGTACTTTTTATGTGGGACCAACACCCACAAGCCCACAAGTTTAGGGATGCTCAGCTGGAGACTATTGCAGGGGACGAGACTGTATGCAAGGGCAGCCATGTTTTTACTTAGCTTGACATATCTTTTCAAGCTTAGCAAACTGCCAGGTGTCTTGGTCCCTTGTCATCCCCTCTCTGTGTCCCAACATTTGTAGATCCTTTCTCACCATGTCTTCCTGGGTCTACATGTCCATACGTTCCCTTCCCAATTAGAGATTGGCATCTCTTGATGCAACTGTCTTCATTCAGACACATAACATGGCCATACCAGTGCAGTCCTCTCTCTTGCATGCTACATCTGATGCTACGTATACCCAATTTCTCTCTCAAACCACTTACACTCTGTCATATATGCACACTGGCATTACCCATCCAGTGGTGCATACCAGCTTCATTTCTTTCAAGTCTTCTCATATCCTCAGTAGCCACAGCCCGTGTCTCACTGTCGTGTAGCATAGCTGTTCATACACAGGCATCGTACAGTCTGAGGAAGAAGCCCTTTGTTACTAACAGAAGTAGTAGTTCTCTGATCTTTGCCTAGCCTATTCTTATTCTAACACCTATGCTTTTGGAACAACCATCCCCACAACTGACTTGGGTCACCTAAGTGACGGAAACTGTCTACTGCTTCTGAGGATCTCACTTGACATATGAAGGAGTCTATTTTGTGTACATTCTTGGTGTTTAATGTACCTGCACATCTGCCACATGTAAAGACTACTTTCTCCATTAGTCACCCAGTAATGCTACTGCACCTCTTATGTGCCCATAGCTTGCACTGAGTACATCTTATGGAATTTCTCCTGACACCTTTTCTACATACCGAGCAGGGCCATCTCCCTGAAGGGATCTGTGATTTGTCTGTTTTCCTACTTATCAATACTTTGGTTTTTGCTAAATTAACTCTAAAGCCCTTTCATTCCAGATCTTGCTTCCATACTTGAAATTTCTTCTCTGTTTCTGGTAGTGATTCGTCATCATCATCATCATTTAACATCTGTTGTCCATGCTGGCATGGGTTGGACGGTTTGACTGGGCTGGCACTCTGGAAGGCTGTGCCAGGATCCAGTTTGATTTGGCATGGTTTTCTATGGTTGAATGCCCTCCCTAACGCCAACCATTCCGAGAGTGTAATCGATGCTTTTATGTGCCTCCGGCACGAGTGCCATTTGCATGACACTGGTATCTGCCATGACTGTGATTTTGCTTCACTTGATGGAGCTTCTTCTCAAGGACAACATAATGCCAACGGTCTTGGTCATTGTCTCTGTGAGGCCCAACACTCGAAAGGAACTCAGCCACTTTGCCTCCATGAGGCCCAGGTGCTTGGCCACTTTGCCCAATGCTCAAAAGGTACTCAGCTACTTCGCCTCTGTGAGGCCCAACATTCAAAGGTTGACTTTTTTTTATGTATCACCAGCATGGATGCACTTGGCTTGACGGGTCCTCTTAAGCAGAGCACATTGCCAAAGGTCTCGGTCACTAGTCATGCTTCACCATCTTGTGATTCATTAAATATAATTGAAACCACGTTAAATAATGGTTGCAGTCACACAATGGTGTTTGTGTTCAGTTCTCTGCCAAAACATGTATGAGCTGTTTGTTGTTCAACAGGTTGGAAATTATTCCATTCTTTGAAAGCCTTGGGGCTGGTATCAGGAGGAGTGTTTGATTGTAAGAAAAACTCTGCACCCCATGTGCTCTTGTCTGACCCTTGCAGAGTAGATGTTTAAACAGTGATGATAATCATGATGATGATGAGTGTGTGTGAATGCATATTAAGTAGCTTGTTTCCCAACCATCTGGTGTCGGGTTCAGTCCCACTGCATGGCACCTTGCACAAATGTCTTCTATTATACCTCCAGGCTGAGTAAAATCTTGAGAGGGGGGAGTTTGTCAAGCTGTTTGATTTAGTAATTGAGTCATTTTTATTTTGTTTTGGGTGGAGGTCACTCTTTTATTGAATTTTATAGGATGTGGTATAATAGTTGGGACAGGATGTGGTGTGGGTTTGATACCTCCTAGTCTGGTGAGCTCTTTGTGTTTTATGTTCAAAATTTATGCTTGTATCTCTAGTGAAGATGTCATCAGCATCATCATCATTTAACGTCCGCTTTCCATGCTAGCTACTAATATTGGTGTCTTTTATTCTGTAAGTGAGGATAATCTCCAACCCATCTTTCGAGTATTTAATTTGTCTCTTCTATTCTTTCTTGTTTTGGAAATTCTTAGCAATTATTAAATCTGTTTTCCAGATTGGCTCATTATGCTCAAAATGAGGAAAGTTCTGGAATCCCTTCTGATATTCCTTTGTTTGACATATTCACACAGCAAATTGCTTTAATTATTCAGGTAAGTCTTCGGCCTACAGCTATTCTCTCAGTATTTGTAGTTATTCGAATTCTTTAAAACATCTTCATCAACATTTAATGCCCATTTTTCATGCTGGTATGGGTTGGACAGCTTGACAGGAACTAGCAAGGACAAAAAGGCCACACCAGGTTCCGTAGTTTTTAACATGTTTATTAAATAATTACATTTTCTTAGTTTGCAATTTTTCGTGTTTATTTTTAAAAAATAGATGAAATCCTTAGAAACTAAGATAATAACAGATTCATTAATCCTGTGCTCAGGTACAGTACAACTCGTCAGAAAAGAGTAAAAGCGGGGGACAGAAAGCAGCCATAAGTGAAATAAGAGAGCAATGAAAGCCACAAGTACCTGCACAGGACACAGAATAAAACAGAAAGAGACAGAAAAGTGAACATTAAGAGAGTCATAAAGAGGAAAGAGTGCATAGGTGGTAGATCAGGGGTCGCACAGAAAGCATGGAATTTTCCAAGGATGCAGTATTCTGACAGCTTAGTCCAAAGTCAGGGTGGCTGCACTGTTTTATTTTATGTCTTATAAAAGATATGCTTACCTTCATACATTGGGCCTCACCGAGGCGATGACTACTGACCGAGACCTTTGGAAATGTGCTGTGCGTGAGAAGACCCGGCAAGCCAAGTAAGATCGTTGCCAGTGCCCCTGGACTGGCTCTTGTGCGGGTGGCACATGAGATGCACCATTTTGAGCGTGGCCGTTGCCAGTACCGCCTGACTGGCTCCCGTAGGATTTTCGAGCGAGATCGTTGCCAGTGCCCCTGGATTGGCTTGTGCGGGTGGCACATAAAAGACACCATTTCGAGCGTGGCCATTTTCGTGCGGGTAACACGTAAAAGCACCCACTACACTCTCTGAGTGGTTGGTGTTAGGAAGGGCATCCAGCTGTAGAAACTCTGCCAAATTAGATTGGAGCCTGGTGTTGCCATCCGGTTTCACCAGTCCTCAGTCAAATTGTCCAACCCATGCTAGCATGGAAAGCGGACGTTATAAGATGATGATGATGATGAATTGAAAAAGGTGGCTAAAAGTTGTTGTTGGCAAGATGGTAGATAATCTTGTAGGATTTACCATGTCAATTACTAGACATCAAAAACTTTGTTGATGACCAGAGAAACAAACTGTTCAAGATATGGCGATTGATAGAGAGTATTTGTCTAGCTGAAGATCTCTCATCAGTTTCTAGGAAATAGATATTTTGGAAAGACGGGTGTTCCAGGTTGGAGATACAAACTGTGAGTTTGGACATACCATAGCCATACATAGCTTTATACAGATAATGAATTAGCAGCTAGCAAAGGTCTTAGATTTTTGAAATATGTTTTGTCCCACATAGATCACTGTTGACAATAATACTTAGGTCACATTCACCAGCAGACTTTGTAAAGTTTGTGTTGTGGAGGGAATTGGTAAATTCCAGGATTTTCCTACTAAAATATGTAGTGATGCATTTGTCTACAGTCAGCTTGAGTTGCCTGTCAGCAATCCATTTCTGCATTGTTTCCAGGTCAGTTTGCAGGAAAGATCTATAGCGTAGAGGACATGTTTTTGTTTTTTATCTCAAGGTACAGCTTAATGTTGTCTGCATATTTTAACATAATAACGTGCTTCGAGTTGGCTTCTATTTTGTTAATATATGCTACAAACAATAGGGAACCAAGAACAGATCCCTATGGGACATCGAATGTTGGCTCACAAGGTGCAGAATGTTGACCTAGTGCTGTGACTATCTCTTTGCAACCAAGAATGATGTACCATTTGTAAATGGCCATTTTCTGAATTAAGATGTTAGTTGAACAAGAAAAATAGTTTATTAATATTTTTAGAAATTAGTTTTTCTTTTTTCTTTTTTTCCAGTGATAAAATCTTTGGTGAATAATTGTTTTTTTTTTTCATTACCTTCTGTTGTAAAATAACCTCAATATTAAATTGTCTCAGTCTATGGCTATGGATTATGACCTACTACACTGGGCACAATGTGATATGAAATATAGAGGCCTCATTTTCCTCTCTTGTCTTTATGAAGTGTGTGTGTGTGTATGCTTTAACCAAAAAATATGTCCAAAAAAGGTTAAAATGGAAACTGGTGTGTTTCATTATGTGATTTTCTTTCTTTTACCAGAACCGGCAAGACATGCCTCCTGAAGATATTGTTGCTCTGCAGGTAGCTTTGATTAACTTGGCGCTGAAGTGTTACCCTGACCGAGTGGATTATGTTGACAAAGTATTAGAAACGACTGTTGAAATATTCAATCGCCTTGAAATGGAACAGTAAGTAGGGAACAGGAAAATGGGGACTTGCATTTTTAGCATATATTTCTCTGTATAGAATGTTTAACCTTTTGGAAGACAGTTATTGAAATTGCATGCAAACACACACTCACGACAGGTTTAGTATGGTTTCCATCTACCAGATTCACTCACAACACTGGTCAGCCCAGGGCTACAATAGAAGACATTTGTCCAAGGTACTGTGCAGTGGGACTGATCCTAACATTACATCGTTGGGAAACAAGCTTCTTAATCACACACACACACACACATACAAGTGTGTGTGTGTACCTCTCCATCATGCATACTATGAAGATGAGAGTAATTAATAATGTAGATATATTGATTGCAAATATATAATATGTGTGTGTGTGTGTGGCACCTAATAAATATATGTTTATATAGTTGTAGGCATGGATGTCTAGTTGAGAAGTTTGCTTCCCAACCACTACTCTAACTTCTCATCACCCAGCACAAAGCCACTCCTTCAGTACCCTCCCGCTTCCAGTTGAGGGATTTTTGTCTTCTGAGTTATGTGATGACCCCACTGGTGCTGGTGCCATGTAAAAAGCACCCAGTATATTCTGTAAAGTGGTTGGCATAGGGAAGGCCATGCCAAAGCAGACAGTGGAGCCTGGACAGTGGTCCTTACAACAATTGAAGCCCACAAAATAGAACAGCATTGCTGCTATGAGAACAAATCATCAGTTTTAGTAGTTTACATTTAAATCTCTGAAAGAAGCCCATTGTAAATATGTGTGTGTGTGTACCCTTGTCTTGACTTTATGTGATGGTTGTAAACGAGTGTCATTGTCATACAAGCAATGTTGTTTCCATTCATTCGTGGAAAACCTGTTTGGCCAGGGGAAATGTTACCTTGATTGGAAACAAGTGAGGATTACTGATGGAAGGGTATCCAGCCATATAGAATCTTCCTCAACAAGTTTTTTCTGATGCATGCAAACATGGAAAAGTGGACATTAAATAACAATGGTGGTGTGAGTGTGTATTGTATTGTGTATTGTAAAGATGAAGTTAAATGTGTATAAGTGTATGCGTTTTATAGACATATAATGTAAACGTGCATTCCAAGCTTGAAGCTGTGTGACACATTTTCATTTTATTAACTGCTTATCTTAGACATTTGTTTAATGTTTTCCAGACTGAAATATGGAACTGCTGTCTCCAAAGAATTAATGCATTTGTTAAAGATTCCTATTGATGTCTACCAAAATCTTCTGACTGTATTGGAACTGAAACATTTTGGGCCTCTCTTCAAATATTTTGATTATCACGGTCGCAAAACAATGAGTGCTTTCCTGATTAACAGTGCTCTTGAAAATGACACAAAGATCCTCACACCAGAACAGGTCACAATATATTCCCTTTTTTTGTTTGAAACCCCCCCAAAAAAATAGAATTATAATAGGCATCTTTGTGTGTGTGTGTGTGATAATTGTTTGCTGACATAAATTGATAATAAACTCATTATTTTCTTATTGGACCCTGATTTACCAACTTGTCATCTCTTGAAATAAAAATAACATATTTAAATATTCCATCTTAGAAGTGGAACTTGAAAAATTACATGAATTTTCTTCATTCTTCAAATACCGACTCATTACTAAGGCAGCTTTGAATGGATTTTCTTGACTAAGGCCAAAGAAGTAAGTAATGGACAGTTTACATCCATGCTTTCCCCCATAAACTGTGTAATTGAGATGAATTGGCTTAGAAGCAGGCAAAGGAGCCACCTCATGGCTTTATGATGCCGTTTGGTTTTTCCTCTGTTAATGTGTTGTAATTTTAAGCTAATTTTCCCTTAGATTTGCTCCTGATATGTCTCTGCTGCATAAACTCCAAATTGAAAGAAACTAAGGTTTAGTTGATAGGTTACTAATCAGAGAATGTTTAATAGCTTGTAGTAGTAGTAGCAGCAGCAAAGGCAGTGAATTGGCAAAATTGTGTTGGACGAGTTGCTTAGTGGCAATTCTTCCAGTTCATTACATTCAGATTCGACTGTAATTGACTTTGAAAGGCAATGAGCTGGTAGAACCAGTGGCACACCTGGCAAAATTCTTAGAGGCATTTTTTTTCTAACTTTTATGCTTTTCGTTCTTCTGGGGTCAATAAAGTAAAGTATCTGTTATGTACTGAAGTCAATGTAATCAACTTGCCTCCTCCTCCTCCTCCTCCTCCCCAAATTGCTGACCTCATGTGAAAATTATTCTCAAGGTTATTATTTTTGTTGTTGATGTTGTATTGGTACTTTAAGCCTATATCACTTAAACAATGAAGAATTCTTACCAATAATGGAGCATTCTTTCTGTTCTTCTTTTTGATAATCTGACATACATGTGCCATGTTTCGTGTGCAGAGAATCCCTGAATGTAAATTTCTGGGGGGAAAAACAAAAATCAAGTGGTTATGGTTTGGAACTTGGCCATTCTTCTGGAAATATTTTGTTTGAAAGTGATTTAACCTCTCTTTTTTTTTTTTTTTTCTTTTTCAGGTTGATGACATTTTAAACATTGTTTCCATCTTGATAAAAGACCAAAGTGATCAACCAGAAGAACCAGATGATCCTGAAGATTTTTCTGAAGAACAAGGATTGATGGGAAGATTCATACATCTAATGGTATCAGATGATCCAAACCAGCAATTCCATGTAAGATAGATTTTGATTTCAACTGTTGTATCTCATTGTTGACCAAATTGCTTCTCTTTTTGATCGTTTTGTAACGTTTTGCTATCACACAATTATATTTCTCTTTTTTTTTTTTTTTCAGATTTTGAACACAGCTCGTAAACATTTCAGCAATGGTGGTAATGCTCGAATAAAGTTTACTTTACCTCCAATTGTCTTTGCTGCATACCGCCTGGCTTTCCTCTACCATTCTCTCCAGGAAGAGGTGAGTTATCAAAATGCTTCTTGTTGTCTCTTGTGTCTGCTGTTGTTGTATCTCTTGTTTATGAACTTGTGTCTCTTTATTCTCTCTTTCTTCAGGATGAACAGTGGCAAAAAAAATGTGGCCGTATATTTCAGTTCTGTCATCAGACCATTGGTGCTTTAATTAAGGCAGAACAAGCTGAGGTTCCATTAAGATTATTTTTGCAGGGCGCAATAGCTGCAGGAAAAATCCAGTATGAAAATTATGAATCTGTTGCTTATGAGTTCATGTCACAGGTAGGCATTAAAGCTTTTCTTTTTAATAACAATTTTCTTGAAATTCATTTTCGCCTGATTCAGAAGATTTCAAGTCTCCCTCATAAGTTTGGTTGTACGGCACCATAACACAATATACCATTATCTGTCATACATGTTCTGAATGACTGAGGAGAAGAATCGGTGAATATTAGCAGTGGAATTTTGCTGTAAATGTAATGTCTTTTTGTGAGATTCAACGACCATTTTATTGTGGACAATGGTTTGAATTTCCATTATATTCCCTTGCTGTTTTGAGACTGGCTGAGCTGCAATTGTAACAAGTCAAGGAAACTCAGTTTATTTTTGAAATAAGATATGTTTTATCTATATTATGAAAACTTAGAAATGTTTCTGAAATCATTGTCACTTAGATTCAACCAATATTTCTCTCAAAAAATACATTGTTAATATTTACACTGAGAAATCGAGAGATTTCTTTTATTCGTTGTTGTTATGTGTTAAAAATATTGAGATTGCCTTCATTAAATTATATGGTAAATTTGTCAACCATTACAAACCTCTAATTTCATGGAATGTAATTAAGCATGAAATCATTTGAGTAGTCTTGATGCCAAATGTGAGACTATCTTGTATATTAAATGACAAACTATATTTATTTCTCTTATTTAAGAACTTGCTTGCACAATAACTGTTTTTCATGTTGGAAATAAGTTTCTTCGAAGACAATCTGGATAGTTTAAATGTTTTCTTTAATTCTCCTGATAAAATATGTTAAACCTATTGAAAAAAAAGATGAAACCACAATTTTTGCTGAAGATATAGTGAAGAGAGGAAAAGGTGTTTCTTAGAGAGTGAGATGGACATCTTGTTATTGGCATGTTTCTTTACTTGGCAAATGTTAACTAGGAATGATCCCTTATCTGGTGGTCAATGTGGAAACTAGGGATAGATGAGTGATTGATGTGAGTTGTACAAGCTATGTACAGGGATGCTACCAGTAAGGTGAGAGTTGGCAATGAGTACAGCGAAGAATTCAGGGTACAAGTAAGGGGTTCACTAAAGATCGGTGCTCAGCCCACTCTTGTTCATCATAGTCCTCCATGCAATGGCAGAGGAATTTAAGACAGGCTGCCCCTGCGAGCTCCTCTATGCTGATGACCTTGCCCTTATTGCTGAATCACTACCAAAACTAGAGAAGTTCCAGGTATGGAAGCAAGGTCTAGAATCGAAGGGTCTTAGAGTTAAACGTAGCAAAAACCAAAATTTAGTAAGTAGGAAGGCAGACAAATGACAAATCCCTTCAGGTAGATGGCCCTGCTTGATCTGTAGAAAAGGCATAGGTAGAAACTCCATAAGATGCACTTGATGTAAGCTTTGGACACATAAAAGGTGCAGGCAAGATGCACAGGTACAATAAACTCTAAAAATGTGCAGGAAATAGACTCCATCAACTGCCAGGGGAACAAGCTAGAGGTATTAGCTTCTGTTATCTAGGTGATCAAGTTAGTAGTGGAGGTGGATGCCCCGAGAATAAGATTAGACTGGGCAAAGTTCAGAGAGCTCCTACTTCTGCTGGCAACAAAGGGCCTCTCTCTCAGAGTGAAAGGCAGGTTGTATGAGTCCTGTGTGCAAACAGCTATGCTACGTGTCAGTGAAACATGGGCTGTGACAGGCGAGGACTTGCATAGGCTTGAAAGAAATGAAGCCAGTATGCTTTGGGGGATGTGCAACATCAGTGTGCATGTTCGATAGAGTGTAAGCATCTTGAGAGAAAAGTTAGGCATAAGAGGCATCAGATGTGGTGTGCAAGAGAGACAATTGTGCTGGTATGGTCATGTGATGTGTATGGACAAAGACAGCTGTGTAAAAAAGTGCCAATATGTGGAGGGACCCTGTGGTAGATGTAGACTCAGGAAGACATAGGGCGAAGTGGTGAAGCATGATCTTCAAACTTTGGGCCTCACAGAGGCAATGACTAGTGATTGAGACCTTTGGTGATATGCTGTGCTTGAGAAGACCCATCAAGGCAAGTGAAATCATAGTCATGGTTGATGCTGGTGTCATGTAACTGGCACCTAAAGAGCACCTTTCGAGCGTTGGGCCTCACAGAGGTAAAGTGGCTGAGTTCCTTTCGAGAGTTGGGTCTCACAAGGACAATGACAAAGACCTTTGGTATTATGTCATCCTCGAGAAGAAGACCCATCAAGCCAAGCAAAATCGCAGTTGTGGCAGATACTGGTGTCACACAAAAGACACTTAAAAGCACCCTTTACACTCTCAGAATGGTTGGCATTAGGAAGGGCATCCAGCTGTAGAAAACCATGCCAAATCAGACTGGAGTCTGGTGCATGCTTCCAGCTTACCAGCCCTGGTCAAACCGTCCAACCCATGCCAGCATGGACAATCGATGTTAAATGATGATGATGAAATGGTGTTTTCTCATAGATGAGTAAATTTGGATAGTGATTTATGTCAGATTATTTTTAAAACAGATTAGATTAGCTTATAAGTTGTTGTCCATCAGTAAAGTCATCAAAACGTATGACCTAAGAATCAGCTGGCAAAGTTGCCTACTTTGTGATTCCATTCACGCCCTGCTGTCTGAATGTGAAATCTCTTCTAGAGTGTTCATCATCATCATCTCCATCAAACTACATTTGCCAGCATGGAAAACAAACATTATATGATGATGGTAAAGCATTACCCAACACTCACTCATTTCTTGTCTTCACTCCCCAAGTCTTCCCACCTTTCATGAGTAAACCTAACAGAGTTTTGATCCACTAATGTTGTTCTCTAGGAACAAAATACAATTAGAATCATTTCAAGAAAAACCAACCCACAATATACTACCTTGTCACTACTGACAAACAGCACACAAGCTAAGTTCTCATATTAGCTGAAAGATGTGAGGCCCCACATGGCAACTGCCTATGTTCAATAGTCTCTATCATGAAGGATGAGTTTCCACCTGACTGGGAAACCTAACCCTAATAACAGACACAATACGATGACCTGCATCAAAGCACTTCAAATGTATGCACACACACACACACACACACACTTGCACAATTTTACATATGGCCAACATCAACACTGACAGCTGCATCCATGTGCACAATCACTTATTTCTTTAATTTGATGAGTCTCCCCCCCCCCCCATACACACATACTTCATCTTTTCCACATATCATAATTACAATAGTTTCGATTGTAATTATTAATTGTATATCACTCCTACCTCAACCCTCACAATAATTCCATCAGTGGTGTCTCTCTCTTGCATCCATTTTTCCTCCAACTGAAACCTCTTGCATATCTCCTCCTCCCAACTCCTTCACGACCATCTCTTCTCTGATGGACTAGTCCAAGACGGACTAGTCCAGCATTTTAATATCAAATTGATTTAATGATAAAGGCATGAACACATCTCTGTGAGATTCATTCAACAATTGCACATTTTCTTAACTCTTATTTTGACAGGCATTTTCTTTATATGAAGATGAAATCAGCGATAGTAAAGCACAGCTTGCTGCCATCACCTTGATTATTGGTACTTTAGAGCAGATGTCTTGCTTCAGTGAAGAGAATCATGAACCACTGCGTACACAATGTGCTCTCGCAGCATCTAAACTTCTGAAGAAACCTGACCAGTGCCGTGGTGTTGCTACTTGTTCCCATTTGTTTTGGTCTGGAAAGAAGAATAACCAGGAAGAGGTAAAAAACAAACAAAAAAAATCTTCTTTTGTCTCTTGTTTACACGTCTCGACACTGACTCTAGCATCTGGTTGCTGTACAATAAGAATCCCTAGCTTTTCTGACTTTGCCTGTGGAGGCTGTTAGCTTCAAAGTTTAAGCCCTCTTCAATTGTTATAGCTCTTGTACAAAGATAAGGGGCTATAGTACCCTTAACTTTTTCCAGATTTACTATCACTTAATGTTTGTGTTTCATGCTGGCATGGGTTGGATGGTTTCACAAGATCTGATGTATCCAAGGACTGCATCAACCTCCAGTGTTTACTTTGCTTTCTACAACTGGATACCCTTCCTAATATGCCAACCACTTTTGACAGCTTGGACTGGGTGTTGTTTTCATGCCCCCCTGGTTTAAATGCTTTATATGAACATTTGTTGATTGTAGATGTGATTGAGTAAAGCTGAATAAAAGGGTCGAGGTATGAAGGGTTGACACACCAATATATTTATTTATGAGGATTTGTTGTTTATCCTCCAATCAACCTCAACTAACCAGACTTATAATCAAAGGTGTTCTGAGTGTAACCATCTTGTCTTTTTCTCAGGAGTAGTGCATCTAGGACTACATTATCAAATTTGTCCTTCCATTTTCAAGCATGTAGAGTGTAATTTGAGTTAGCTTTGGCTGTTATTTCTGATAAGTCAACCAAATGAAGGCTTCTTCCTTGACTTGTTGTCACGAGTTGTGTGTGTGTGTGTGTGTGTTATAGAGATCTATATTTTTGGGCATATAACTAGCAGGCAGTCACAAGGATGATGATAAAAACAAAAACAGTGGCAGGTGTCACCTCGAAGCAATGATGCGATACAAGATCTGAATAGGATAACATGAGTGAAAGTATGACTCATTACAAAACTTAGAAGTGAGAAAAACAATAAAAGAAGTAGTATAAAAACAAAAATGAATTCATTTTCAGTAGTAAAATATCTTTCTGTCATTCTACTTTCCACTTGAATGGCTGCAATATATGGACGACATAGTTGACTTGTTAAAATACTGGAGATCTTAACATCCAGTTTCTACAGATGCTTTGTGAGTGATAAAAGGATCCCAGATTTGAAGAGAAGATCAGCATCATTGGATTTGATGGACAATCATCAGCTTTTAGGGAAAGTAATTAAAATAATTAGAAAAGAATGAAGTCTAAGAGTATGACAAAACTAAAATTTATTTGGTGAAATATGACTAATGAGACACCAATTAATTGTTTACTAATGTAAACGTCAGAAATATTATGTACAAAATCATCATCATCATCATTTAACGTCTGCTTTCCATGCTCGCATGGGTTGGACGATTTGACTGAGGACTGGCAAGCCAGTAGGCTACACCAGGCTCCAATCTGATCTGGCAGAGTTTCTACAGCTGGATGCCCTTCCTAATGCCAACCACTCCAAGAGTATAGTGGGTGCTTTTTACGTACCACCGGCACGAGGTCAGTCCAGCGGCACTGGCAATGGCCTTGCTCGAATGTTTTGTTCACGTGCCACCAGCACAAGTGCCAGTAAGGCGACGCTGGTAACAATCGCGCTCAAATGGTGTTTTTTACGTGCCACCAGCACAGAAGCCAGACAGCTGCTCTGGCAATGATCCCGCTCCCCCACTGTGGATGTTCTGTTAGAACAAACTATAACCATGAAAGAAAATCTCACTTTGGCTTTTGGTGCAAAATGCACTCTTCTTACTTCTCACTATTAATACTGTCTCTCTCTCACAAATATATGTCTGTAAATATCATCATCATCATCATCCAGTGTTTTAAATCTGGGTTTTGTCCCCATTAACAGGGGTGGCCAGATCTACCTCAATGCCATAGCAACCACCCTCTCGCCATCTTGCCCGGTTTTGGGCATCCCCCTTTTTCAAACCAACCCTCCCAATCTCCTCCTCCACCTTTTCCTCACCTTCGTGCTCCATTTACCTCAAATGCAGTCACCCTCCTAAGAACATCCTCCTCATCTCTCCTCAACACATGCCCATACCACCTCACTCCATTCGCCCTTGCCGACCATTCTACCAATTCCTTCAACCTCAGCAAATCCTCAGTCCTCCTCTTATCAAACAGCTTCACCCCCCCCCCACACACATTTCTCTCCCCATTGCTCTCTCAGTCCTTCTCAACATTACCATCTCTCTCTCTCTTCCCCTCAGACATCATCTCTCACTCCCATACAGCATTGTAGCTCTCACACAACCCTTATAAACCCTTCCTTTGATCATCATCATCATCATTGTTTAATGTCCGCTTTCCACGCTAGCATGGGTTGGACGATTTGACTGAGGACTGGTGAACCAGATGGCTACACCAGGCTCCAATCTGATCTGGCAGAGTTTCTACAGCTGGATGCCCTTCCTAACCTCTTTAATGAATATATTTGTACAAATAATCACTTTTGTATATTGACTCTTACTATTTCATCCCATTAAATCTTTGCAAACATCTCAAATACATACAAAACGACTATTTTTGTGTAGAATACAAACATATACAGAAGAACTACTCATATCTCATGAAATCCTGATTAACTGCAAGTTCTATGTTGCAATTGTTGTTATTTATTTTATGTCAGATGTCAATGATTTTGAAATGTGTATTTATATATTTTTTTTTTTTTTAATTTTTTTCTAGAATTCCCCTAAGATCTTTGTGAAAGTAAGAATTTTATTATAATATGCTTTCTCAATTCTAATTTCATACTTCCTAGACTAATAAACTCTTTGAACTTGTTTTTCCAATCCTTTTTATGTCTCCACTTACAGTTTCTTAGAATTAACAATCTAGCCTGTCCCACCACTAGAATTACTTATACATCCCTCTTTCTCTCTTTTACCTTCAAAGATTCATTCAATCAAAACATTTCCTTGGATTTTAATTTTCTTTTCTTGGTTTGTCTGTTTGTTTGTTTGTTTTTTCTTAGATGCATGATGGGAAACGAGTGGCAGAATGTCTGAAGAAGGGAGTCAAAATTGCCAACCAGTGCATGGACAATTCTGTTCAAGTTCAACTTTTTGTTGAACTTCTCAATCATTACATTTATTTCTTTGAAAAAGGAAATGATCAAGTAAGTGACCCCTGCAACTATTCAGTTTTTTTTTGTTTTTTTGTTTTTTTCTGGTTGTGGATTATAAAAAAATCACCATCATCACCATCATCATCATGTATTTATCTTTTAGGCTGGGATGTGTTGGACGAGTGCTCATGGTTTGATTCCTTATTCAGAGTTGCTGTTCTCTTAGACAAGTCTCTCTTGTATGTTCCAATAATTATTCTTTAAGAGTGTCAATATAATATAACCCTTCTTCAACATATGATACATACAAACAGGGTGTTTGGGCTAAATTTGACAATTTTTTTTTTTTAAGTCTCCTTTTTTTCAGGAACAGCTTGATGTATTTGTGAACAGTCAGTGGTGTTGGAGAGCTTAAGGAAGATTAAAGATTAAAGTTGAGAGAAAGTTAGCTAAGGTGGAGGACTGGGAACCATCTGAATATTGGAAGAGAATTACTTACCCATATCATGATGATTTGCATCAAATATCAAAATGCTCAATGGTCTGTGAATACCGTAAAGGCTGTAATACGTGACATGGACAGCTGCAATGGTCAATGGGAAGGGACATAAAAAGCATTCTGACTGCATCCACACACCAGAATTCATCCAGCAACTTCAGGACGCAGTGATGGAAGATCTGAGCAAAGGAATCTGTGCTTTGGCAAGAGTGATGGATATTGGAGTTGCTGCCATGAAGTTGGCCCTTGTACAAGAGGCACAATGGACAAATTCTAACAACCAAAGCCAAGGAGAACTGCTTGACAAAGACAAAGAAACTCCTGAACAAGCTGAGGCAATCTGTTGAGTCAGAGATGATCTGGTTTTTCTCAGATGTCCCATGTATCATGAAAGCCAAGTTCCCCTAAACTGTGATGGTTTTCAGATTGTGTCACCAGTGATGTGATGTGATGCCTCCCCACATCTTTGAACTGGACCTTAAGCTCAGTTTAGACGGCTGTGTGAAGCTGTTGGAGACTGTGGTTAATCCCTGACTGGAGAATATTACTGTTGGAAGGCCACGCGTTTGTGGTAGCAAGATCTTACCCCTTGCCATGCCTCTGGAAAGAGTTAGTCGTTGTTGGAGAATTTCTACAATCTGACCAGCTCCAGTTTCTGGCCTCCGAATTCCCTCCATTATAATTGCAAGTAGAATAAGCCCTAAAAATACACAGACAGTAGGCTCCTTCAAATGTAAATGATTTAAGAGGAAAATTGGGTATAAGGGGCATTGGATGTTGTGTGCACGAGAGAAGACTGTGCTGGTTTGGTCGTGCGATGAGGACATGGATGAGGACAGCTGCATAAAGAAGTGCCAAGCTCTAATTGATGAGGATACCTGTAGAAGAAGTAGACCCAGGAAGATGTGGGATAAAGTGGTGAGAAAGGATCTTTGGACACTGGGCCTCACTGAAGAAAGGACGAGAGACCGGGAGATGTGGTGATTTGCTGTACTTGAGAAGACATGTCAAGCTAAGTAAAAACCTGTCTTCCACATCTACAGGCTTGTCCTTTCAGGTGCCAGTGACACTTGAAAAGCACCCATGCCTGTGCTGTATAAGTGCACTGGGGGCACCCAGCACACTCTGCTAAGTGGTTGGCATTATGAAGGACATCCAGCCATAGAAACCATGCCACAACAGACAGCTCCCTGCTAGCCAGCTCCATGTCAAACCATCCAACCCATGCCAGCATGGAGACTGAATATTAAACAACGATGATGATGAAGATGATATAATTCCATGGATTACTATGCGTGGAGCATTATTGAGAAAGACATCAGCCACTCTGCCTACAATACTTAGGTTGAGCTGGTGGCTAAGATCATGGAGGTGTTTCAAAGATCTTCCCAGGGACACCGTGAAGAATGCATGTGCCAGGTTCTGGAGCCGTCTTGAGGTCATGGTGAAAGCTGAAGGCAGCTACTTTGAGGAAACTGTTATCTGCCAAATCGTAATCCAGTTGATATTTTTTTTTATCTTTTTAAACATTCTTTTATTTTTGGATGGGATGTTGTGTTTTCTTTTCCTTTTATGCCAACTGTCAAATTTATCCCAAACATTCTGTATATATGCATATACACACACACACACACACACAGTGCGATGGGTAGATTGTTGCCATTTTATATTTCTAATTACATGCATGCACATTGTTTTTGATTTTGTTGGCTACACAGTATAATAGGGTCAGTTGGGCACCGTCTGTGAGAAAAGCAGTACCGTGACTCATTCACTCTGTCAGACATTTGGAAATGACATGCTGTACTGCTTGGCATTCGTGCTGGAAGCTCCAATACAAACATGTACCGAGAGTGATAAAAACCAAACATCCAGTCAACATCATGGTGTTTGGAGTGATCACTAGTGATGGCAATATTATACTGCTATGGTTGAAGCCAATGGCGATTTTATTGAATAAATTTACTCTTGAGTATTTCAAGATATTTTTATGGAATTTTGGTAAATATATCTGTTAAAATGAGATGTCAGTGTTATGTTCACTTTTGCGTAATTTAGACGACAGTTTATTCCCGGCACCCTGTATACTGTACCATTTACAAAGCACCTATGCAGGTACCATGTAACACTCCATAAAGTGGTTGGCATTAGGAAGGGCATCCAGCCATAGAAACCAAGCTAAAACAGACAATGGAGCCTTGTGTGGCCCCAGGCCTTACTAGTTTCTGTCAAACCGTCCAACCCATGCCAGCATGGAAAATGGATGATAAATGATGATGATGAATGTAGAAGATAAAGGAAACTTCTGTAAGGGAAACATTTGAAATAATAGTTAATGGCATATATTTTAATGGAGATAAGTGTGGGGAATTCTGTTGGACATTGTTTAGGGAAAATTTAATGTTAACTATTTAATTGTTTATGACTGGAGTGTTGACACCCATTGCAATAATATAATGGGAGAATAATACAACAAACAATAAAACCATTATGAGTAAGTGTTAGTAAAATGCTAGAAGGAATCGATTATATGGTGGTGTTGGAATTGAAGTGCAAAATTGGGCAGTTGAATTTAGGAGGAGAAGGAAGAGTCTGGTCGGTGACCCACGGTCTGGACGTCCTGCAACTGCTACCACCAAGAAAAACATTGATTGTGTTCACCACATGGTGATGGATGACTGATGATTGACTGTAAATCAAATAGCCAATGTTATTAGCTTATCCTGTAAGAGAGTTGAGAATATTCTGCACAATAAACTTGGCATGGTGAGGATTTCTAGTCAGTGGGTGCCACGTTTTCTGACACCTGATCAAAAGTGCACCAGGCTGATCACATCACTGGAAAATCTGTTTCCTTGAATGTTTGCTAACCTACAATAATAAGTGTTGGGTTCATCACTTTGAGCCAGAGAGACAAAGAGACAATCCATGCAGTGGAAACAACCCTCCTCCTCATCTGCTCCAAAGAAAGCCATGGTCATTTCATCTGCCGGGAATGGGATGGCCTTAGTTTTTTGGGGGATGCAAAAGGTATTGTGTTTATTGATTATCTTGAAAAGAGCCACACCATTATTGGAGAGTAGTTTGCCATATTGCTGAGACATATTTATGAAAGGTTATCAAGACCAAATGCTGAGGAAACCTGATGAAAGGGGTTTTGTTCCATCAGCACAATGCTCCAGCATGGTCTGTGGTTTCAATGGCTGTGGCTTTGAACTGGTTGATCACTGTCCCTATTCTCCTGATTTGGGCCCCATCTGACTATCACCTGTTCTACACTTGGCTGGGAACCAGTATCACAGTGAGGATGTCATATTTAGTGTAGATGACTTTTTCGACCAACAGGATGAAAGCTTCTTCATCAATGGGATCCAAGAACTGCAACACTGATGGAAGAAGTGTGGAGACCGCAAGGCGGGGGGGGGGGGGACTATGCTGAAAATTAGACCTCGTTTAGTTACCATTCCATGAGACTATCTTGGTCAGTCTATGAACTTTTCAGCCAACCCTTGTGAAGGGGTGTATTGTAATTATTGGCATGAATGTAGGCATCCTATATTTTTTAGAATTTAAAAATTTCCTAACTTCCATATTTCAGTTTTGAAGTGGCAAACTGACTTTGTTGGAATATTTGTGAAATATATAAGAATGTAAGACCTCATTTGAGGCATGTGATATTAAATAGTTGCTGCTAATTCCAACACCAAATTTATTGGTAATATTTCTTTGTCATATATCAGACTCAAAGAACCACATTTAAGATAATATCCTTTGAATTGTGATTTTTTTCTGCTTTTACACTCTTTTTCAGATAACTATTCCAGTATTAAACCAGCTTATTACAAAAATCCGAGAAGATTTGCCAAATTTAGAGGCCAATGAAGAAACAGAGCAAATTAACAAGCATTTTCAGAACACATTGGAACATCTCCAAATGCGTATTGCAAACAATGATTCTGGTAGTCCATCTTATGAAGGACTGACACTATAGGAAACTCTAAATCAATTCTACCATCATGTTTTTTTTTTCATTGATGTTAGCCATCTAACACTAGAGAATTCTTCTCTCCATCCTTTGGCTGTAAGTAATTTCTGAATGCTGCTATATGTGATTTAGGTGGGGGCATTTTTTTTTTTCTTTTTATATAATCACCTAAACTCATGATGTATTATAGAAAGGACTTTTTGAGGAAAGAAACAAACAACAAAATAGAAAGGTGCATAGACCTTGTTGAGTATTATTATTATTATTATTATTATATAAACATTTATTATTCTATGAAGAAAAACGAAATCATGATTTGTATTTAACAAGAAATAATGAAGTCTAAATTGTAAATGACTTTCTGGTTGTTATATTTTTATTTAATTGTAAACTGCAAATATACAAAAATCTATATTGATTTGGGTCCAATTGCCAGCAATAAATATATAATTTCTGTTGTGAATGACAAAATGTTCTTCGGCTGAACAGAATGTTTCAGCTTTCCTTCTTTTGTTGCCTGAAGTTGAGGCAATTTTCTGGCAATTTTTCATCAACCCATTTTTAACTCATCTTTTCTTCATTTTTGTTTGTTCTTGTTGATAATTTCCGTTGCTAATTCTTTAATTAATAACAACTATTCTCTCAAAAGTGACAATATTACTGCCTTCAATTGCAAATCTTTACTAATCTCGAATTGAACTCCAATCAGGAGTCTCACAAAACTATCCTAAATAATAGTTCCACAACAAAAAAACACTCTTTGCAATTTCACTTGCATTTGGTGCTCAAAACAACAGAATTTTCTTATTGTTTTTTTTTTTTTCTCATTTTTTTTAAATATTAAGAAACCTAGAATTCCTTTAAAACATGTTTCAGTCAGTTGGAGGGCAAAGTTGTTTTTGAGTGCTCTCATCTCTCGTTGCAAACATTCGATGTGTGAGTTTGCGATGATCTAATTGTTCATACTCCAACTGAAATTTATTTTACAACTGTAATCTACAGTTGTAAGTTTGGCTTCTTTACAGCACATTGAGACCTGTTCTGTTTTTAATGTTTTAATAGAAATCATGCAGATTTATTAGGAAATTAAGATATTCATTTAAAAATATCTGCTTTGTTTTATATCTGGAGTGAAAGAGAGAAATGAGTTTCTGCAAGTGTCTGGTACATTGGCCATTAGTTTGGAACAAGAAAAATGTTTGTTTTAAAATTTGTGACCTCCTGATTAAGAATTAGATTAGTTTGGAAACTGTTGGGGGATCTTCTTAAATGGTATTAATTGATTGTTTGGTGGAGATATTTCTAAATTATCAATTAGAAAGTTAGTGTTGAGATTGATGCGACTGAATATATTCTCAAAATTCTGTGATTGATTATTACTAATTAATAAATAAAACTTGAGGAAGAAGATCAAAATATTCTTGTCGTACTAAAAGCTGAACTAAATTATGAAATGGAAAAAAAAAAAAATTTTTTTTTTTTCTTTAATGAGTGCTATTTCTGTATAGTTGTATCTGCTGCATGGTGAAACAATATGTGATTCAAGAAATTATCTTTGTTTTGTTTATATATATATTTTTTTTTTAATTTTTATTCCCTCCTCCCCAGTTAATCTCTTCTCTTTTGGAAATTGTTATAGCATTATAACATGGCTTTCACTCTCTCGACTAAAATCTGTTAATGTTCTGGAAAAGTAAAAGATTTTTCAAATAAAAAATTGAAGTTTGTTTGTTTGCCTTATCTACACTAATCCTCTGATTTTGTAGCCAAAAATTGGCTTAATTCTTTCTCACCTGGAATTTTCTGTGTTCAACTAACAACTAAATATCTTTTTCTTTCCATTTCTAATTTAATAATCCAGAATTCTTCATTTGGCATATGTAGAAAGTGTAAACCTTTTCACAAAAATAGGAGTTAAGAAAATGTAAGACAACGCTTTACTTGAGAAAGGATTTAACTAATCCATAAATCCTTCTTAATCCAGTAAGAGTTTAAAACTCAGAATGAGATACAATTTCTAAATCAAAAGAATCCTCTAAAATTATGAGGTTCTCTACAAAATTAAACAAAAATAAAATGGATTTTGATGCAGTGTGGTGATATATAAACATTTTATTGGGAGGTAAAAAGTATTTTGATGGAGAAAGAAGGCAAGAATTTAGAAAGGGATAATATGACTGACCATGTTTTGAGTTGAGAGATTTTGCCTTGAAAAATTATAGATACATGCATGGAGATATTTATTGATACTTTGTGATTGGAATTGAATTTTAAATATGGTTAACAAAAATGTATTGGGGAATCTTTATTCATAAATGCTATTCTTGAAATATATATTGCATTCCTTCATTTGATATGAGATCACAAATGGAATTTGGTCAACATGATGCAACACTAGTTTAGTTGCTATCAACATTAGGAAACAAACTGAATATTATTAAATATGGCTGCATTTGAAAAGAAGAAAATATCTTCTCAACCACTGTACTTGATAGATAAATATCATTTTTTTTTTTTTAAAGATTACTTGTCCGAAACAGAATTATCATCATTATAATATCCACTTTTCCATGCTTACAAAGATCATACTTAGTTTAATGGGGCAGATTTTCTACAGCTGGATGCTCTTCCTGTCACCAACCATTATTACTCATTTCCAAGCAAGATTATATTTTCTATACTGCTTGTATGACCAACACTTGCTTATGACTATCACCCAATGTCAAGACAAAGATGTGCTCCATCATGGCCACAGACTTAGGGCTGAAACAATTAAAAGCATATATATCGTTTGGCTAAAATTCTTCAAGGCAGTGCCCCAGCATTGGCTGCAGTCTAATTATTGAAACAAGTAAAAGAAATCATATATATATATATATATATGGGCTTCTTTCACCTTTTATCTACTAAATCTAATGTAATAGTTGGTTAGTAGATAGATCTTTGTTCAAGGTGTCATATAGTGAGACTGAATCCAAAACTGTGTTCAGAAACCAACTTCTTAACCACATAGCCACACTCAGACAATATGCTTGTACTGTTTTGAAATGGTCCTTTACATTTAGATAAAGTACCCGTCATGTACTGGAATATATTCATGAAATACCTCAGACGGGGATGGAAATATAATAATTAACTTCCCCACCTCACATACACACACTTCAGTCCTATCAATTTCGTGTGTCATGTAGTCTTGGTCTATTTTCTTTTTGCGTATGTGGGTTATCTCTACTCACGTAACAACCCTTGATACATAACCGCTATGTTTTTGGCCTATTTCTTTATCATATTTCATCATTATCTCCCCACTCGTATAATTTTTGTCAATAAAACTCTATTTTAAAGTCGGAATCAATAAAATTCGTTGCACCACCACAACACAGAGAGAGAGAAAGAGTTTATGACTTACGTTCAATGGTAATTGTAATAGCAGTAGCTAAATAGCATCTTCTTTATTAGATTGGAAAGCGATATATTAAAAGTGGAAAAAAATAATTTGAAATGTACAATCATTTTATAAACCAACTAATTCTAACTACATTACAGTTTCTGTGACTTGACGACAACGACATGTTGCGTTGTTGTTGAAGGGAACCGAGTGGTAGTTTTAACTTAGCTAGGTTGTAATTAAGGTGAACTTCAACAACGAGGAGTATAACAGGTATTAAACGGTCATCAATGTTGGAGGAAGATATTTATAAAATCGCTTGAAAATATTAAATAATTCCAGATATTACGAAATAATTGGCTTTTAAACATTTTCGGGATGAAGGGTGGCATGTAAATTGTTTTTATTTTCCCCCACCAAACTCTGACAACATACAAAGTTTTCAGTTTAATCATTATCGTGTAAACTTACGCAGTTTTTATTTTTCGTTCTTAAAACAGGTCCAATATAAGATTTAAAAAAAAAAAAAAAAAGTTTGTGAAATTAGCAAATTGGTTGACCCGGCTTATTGAAAAAAATTAGGTCTTAACAGAATATGTAACTAATACACATCATCATCATTATTATTATATAACATTTTGATATAATTTAGAAATTATTAAATATTTCAAGTTACTAAAATAATTTTTTCGTTTGTTGTCAGCAAGTTGAACCGGAATAAAGGCCACGTTTTTAGTTAAGTTACTGAGGGTAGAGATGTGATATTTTAAATTTGAATATCTGGCACAAGGCCTGAAATTTCGGGGGAGGCGGCTAATTGATTAAATGGACTCCAGTAGTTTACTGGTATTATTTTATCGACCCTGAAAGAATGACAAGCAAAGTCGACCTCGGCGGAAATTAAACCCAAAGCATAAAGACAGACGAAATACTGGTGAGCAATTTATCCGGCGTGTCAGCTCGCTGCATTAAATCAACATTGAAACCGTTAATTAGTCGTTTTTACACAACGGCAACAATTTCTGCTATTTAATAGCTGATTTAAAAAAAAGATCTGTTAAATCGATCGTTTATTAAAGTTTCCCTGCGATTTCCCCCCTTCAGATCGGTTACAAAAAATAAATTACAAGCACTTAAAGGAAATTTTAAGTTGAAAAGAAATTTTAAAAAGTCTCGTTTTGTGTGTGAATTAGTGTAAATTACCTCCCTTGTCAGTAACGGTTTCACTAAATTGGCAACTTGGCGAACTCCTTGTTACTTCGTCATACACTATGTTATTTTCTCTCTCTCTTTCTCGCCCCTCTTGTTACTGTGTCTCCTTTATTGATAAATAAATTTTCCCAATCGAAATCCTGTTCTGCTACATTCCCCCCTACCCAAATAAAACAATGTTTTATGGTGTGAGCTGTTGATAAATAGACATTTAAAAAACCAGTTGGCCTTCTATTTGTGTTGTTTAAACAGCGGAATTCTGTTAGCATTTCTGAAATCTGAAATTTATTTTAAAATACTGGGTATATCAATTTTACTATTACTACATCGATAATAGAGATCAAATCCAGTGGAGGTGCTTTCTGGTGGAAGTTAGATTTTTAAACAAAAGCTGACAGCATTAAAATTAAAATTAATTGAAGATTTGTGAGGGAAATTAATTTTTTCTATGATTGCATAAAACGTTGATGAGATTTACGACGGCAAAATAATTTGTTTTAAAAAAATCTACGTAAAAATCAATATACAAAGTGTTAAATTTTCAAATGTAGTAAAATATGGAAATGTCGATTAACGACAATTTCTATTTAAAAACCCAAATATTTCGGCAGAAACAAACACGTGGTGAACGAGACAGGAAAATAAGAATGTCTCCCTCACTTTTTATTACAGAGAGGCGAGGTTATATCAATTGGTGCGCTTTTCAGAACTACGGATGTGCATTGGTGTAACAATTAAGGCAGGTTTCATAAATACGGGTGTCCGCCGCACCACCACCACCATAAAAGATGTATACACACTTTTAAAGCTGGTATTTTACTTAATTTACATTCGTTTTCGATTTAACCCATTACATATAATGAAGGGAGCCAGACAAAGCTTTGAAAGAAGGAAATCTACTGGAAGTTTAAACATCCAGACAAAGCGTAAAGACAGTTTTGGAGCGAGTTTCAAACAGATTCCCCTGTATAACTTACCACCATCATCATCGTTTAACGTCCGTTTTCCATGCTGGCATGGGTTGGACGGTTTGACTGGGGACTGGCAGGCCAGGAGGCCGCACCAGGCTCCAGTCTGATCTGGCAATGTTTCTACAGCTGGATGCTCTTCCTAACACCAACCACTCTGATATCAGCCATGTTCGGATGGTACTTTTTATATGCTACCAGTACAGGAGCCTGTCAGGTGACACTGGCAACGACCCACGCATGAATGGTGCTTATTGCGTGCCACCAGCACGGGAGCCAGTCAGACATCACTGGCATCAGACACAACTACAATTTCCATTTGATTGTTGTTTGATTTGATTTTGATTTTGACTTTACTTGACTCAATAGGTCTCCTCAGGCACAGCAGGTCGCCTGACGATTCAAAGGTACTTTTTAAGTGGGCTGGTTATGCGACACTGGTGTAGGTTACAGCTGTCCACTCACTTTATTTGCCGGGTCTTCTCAATCACAGCATATCTCTAGAGGTCTTCGTCTTTTGTCATTGCCTCTGTGAGGCCCAACGTTCAAAGGTCATGCTTCACCACCTCATTCCATGTCTTCCTGGGTCTACCTCTTCTACAGGTTCCATCCACTGTTAGAGAATGACACTTCTTCACACAGCTCTCTTTGTCCATCCATAGTACATAACCATACCAACGCAAACGTCTCTCTTGCATGTCACATCTGATGCTTCTTATGTTTAACATTTCTCTCAGGGCGTTTACACTCTGTCATGTGTGCACACTGACATTACAAATCCAGCAGATCATAGTAGCTTCGATTAAAGTTAAGTTAGAAGCAGATGGAACTGTAGTTCAAAATGTCCTAAGGAGATGTTCTGGAAGACTGAAGAACAAAGGAGGGGACTTAAAGCATATTGCCCAAGTTAAAAAAATATGTGCAGCCGGTAAGTTTGTAAAATAGGAATTTCAAAATCATGTGTTCATTGCATTTTGAAGTTGTTTCATTGAATAACTTCCATTCCAAGAATGGTTCATACTCTCAATGAAGATAATCCTGACCAAGAAATATGGTTTTGTGAGCAGAAGGTGCACATTTCCCAACAAAGATTGCTTGGAAAGAACGAGGCTACGTTTCAATTAAACTGCTCAATTAACCACCATATTTACACCTTCTGGGAACCTGAGAATCCACATATTTTTTCTCTGGTTTTTACTAATCTAATTACTTTAAGAAATAATAACAGAATTTACACCTTTAGAATTCATTAGTTGTACTAATTTAACTACTAGCACTGCTACTACTACTGCTGCTGTCACTACTACTACTACTGTCACATTTGCTGCAGCTTCCTATTGTCTCTGTTAGATTCTGAGAGCTTTATTTCTTTGAAGTCATTAATAAGTGTTTTAGTTTCAACATAGTTACAGATCAAATCACTCACTGGACAGGGGCCATGGTCCTTGAGCTGAAATAAGTAAAAAAGATATACATATGTATACAGATACATACACACACACACACACATATATATATACACATACATATATATATATACACACACACACATACATTACATATATGATATATATACCATCATCATCATCATTGCTTAACGTCCGCTTTCCATGCTTGCATGACAACAATGGTAGCCCCCAACCAGCCCTTAGTACTCTGGATCTACCATTTGGTGTTTCCTACAATCACACCCTACAGGAGTCTTAAGACTCCTGATTTGTTGGGGCTCATACAAATTCTTCCAACTTTTACCAAACATGAATTGTTCTTTCCTCATCCTGTAAGACTTGTACATAAGGTTCTCATGAACCCCACATCTGATTCTTAATTCCTCTCCCTTCAGTCGTTCAATGATGGAACCTCATCAGGCCATTGTAGTTGTTGTTGATGATGATGATGGCCATGACCTGCTGGATCAACTCAGCTGTTCTGATAACATCTGATTTGAGAATGATTCTTTCTCTCAGCCACAAATGATGCAGGGGCTTCTAGCTCTTTCCTGCTTCTCAACCAACTCATTTATGTTCTCTCTCTTCACCTCCAGGCTCAGAAAGTAGTCCAAAACCTCCTCTGTTCTCAAATATTTCAAAATCCATTGAAGAGACAACATCAGTTCACAATGCTTACCAAAGTTGAAGCAGCTTGAAGAAAACTCTCTTCTTCATTTCTCTCTTAAACGTACATCTGCAATGTTAAAGCAACTATTCCAAAATCCTTTTTATGTGAAATTCCCAGACAAAGTCACTTCCAAATGCATCTTAAATAGGTGTTTTAAGGATATTTAGAAAGAAAAAAAACTTGGCTTACAGTTACTGACCCATGGGCTGAAACAAAAGAATGGTACTTGGAGCCAGGAACTTTGATAAAAATCAAAGACCCAAGAAATTTGGTCCATGATTAGGATGTGTGTGTGTGTGTGCTGGAGTATTGTCTATACCATGAAGAGTGTTCATAACAAGCCTCTTCTCTTTGCAGTTGTCATCGTGGTGACAAACATATTAATAATGTGTAAACTTTGCAGTAAATAATTCCTAAGAATCCATCTTTTCAAATCGTAAACTTGCTTTCTTTATTTATTTCTACTTTTTGCAAATCCTCTGAATTTATGGGTCACTCATCACAACTTTGCAGCATCATTCTCTATAGACGAACAAGGGACCATTTGTTACCAAAAAAGGCTCTTGGAACTATAACCATCCCAATGTATTTGTTTGATTGATTGATGAACAACTAGTTTGCCAGTTTCCTGAAATTCATATTCCAAATAAGCCATTTCTTATGATTGAGCCCTGTGGGCCTTAATTCCTGATCTTTCCTGTAGGCCATAGAAGGCATTCTGGCATTATCCAACATGATAACATGGTCTATGTCCTTTATGTTGAGGTAATTTACAGGAGATCCTCATAGAAGAGGTTCTTCTCTGATAAACCACTGATGTTGTTTGTGGTGTGTATACAAACAGAACTCTCTCACTCTAGCTTTGTTGAGGATTTAGTCTCAACTTCATGATTCATACTCTCACCACCCGCACCATCACTTCATCTACTTTTCTACTAACAATACACCCACTCCACCCACCCTATTGTTATTCAACTCCAAGAGCGCATGCGTGTGCACACACACACACACACACACACATGACAGGCTTCTTTCAGTTTCTGTCGACCAAACCTGCTCACAAGGCTTTGGTCAACCTGGGGTTAGAGTTGAAGACACTCCTAGAACCCCATAACTGCCATGTTGTATTTCTTTATCCACACCTCTCTGATCCTGTTTTCTAACTCTGTACCCTTAATTCATGACTTGTCCACATTTTAAATTTCCAAAATTGGAGTAAATTTCATGACATAGTTCTTGTTTTGGCCTTCAATTTACAAAGATTTCTACAGTCTATGAGCCTATTTATTCTGTAAAGTTTCTGGCTAGACATCACATTATGCTTTGCAAAACTCTCTCTCTTAAAATTTTGAGTTGTTGTCTGTGTTATTTTAAAGTTATTTTTAGAAACTGGGGGATCCCAGCTCTTTGAAATAAAAAATAACAATAATTGAATGCATTCATTCTTCCTCAAATATAATGGCTTGCTCTAGGAGATGCCTGTAGAAGGATGCAGAAAACTTATAGCATGAAGAAACCTTTTCACATTTTATCAAGTCCAGCAGATTTTGTCTGAAATCAAATATTTAAAAGATCATATTTTCAAATAACTTTGTATATTCATCAAATTGCCTGAAACTTAAATGTGTTACAAATTCTTTGAGGCACATTTGGTTCCAAATCTTTTTTATATCAGTGTATCTTTCCATCTGTAAATTGCTGAAGGCCAATTATAATTCTTCTCTTAGAGACACCAAGCAAAGAGGAACCAAGAAAGCATGAGGTTTATTGATTTTTCTCTCCAATGCTAAATATTTAGTAGTTGGTGCCAGCTTTTGCATCTGTGGCAATGATGTGCTGCAGCTCCTGGGGCCAGCCTGATTTCAAGAAGAAGCAGTGTTGTTAAGGTAGCCAAACCCAAATGGGGACACACACACACACAAAATATTTTATAATAACCACTTCGTGCCTTCTGTTGAGAGCAACAACAACAATTCCTCATTTAACACTCACCTTCCAGACTGCTATAGGTTGGACTATGGTTGTGACTAAATCTTTAATGATGGTTCGACACCTTGCCACCATTTGAATTCAGTTTGCACACACACACACACACACACACACACACAGTGTGTATTGCGTCACAATGAAATTAATCCACCGTATATTTCAGAAATATCAGTAAGAATGTTTATGAAGAAAAGGCTTTGCATTATAGTGGTAAAGGACAAGGAGTGGTGTGGTGGGGGAATGGGGGGGTATCTGCAATTATTTCACATATAATTAATATAATTATATAACATAATGAATATAATTTCCCCTATTCTCACATTAGATTAAATATTATTGTTATTAAAAGTAAAAATAGCCAAATAATAATAAACATCTCTTTAACTCACAAATCAAATTGTATACTGTATATATAAATATAAATATAAATATATGCATACACAGACACACACATACATACACACACGCACACACACACACACACACACATATATATATGTGTGTGTATACATGTATACATATGATATATAAATATATATAATTATATATACATATATATGTATACATAAATATATGTATATGCATATATATATATGATGTAATCTACAACTATAATATAATATTTATGTATATATAATACATATATATATTATAATAATCTACATAAAATTTTATACGTATATATCTGCATATAAATTTTTTGTGCGTGCTTGCAGATATATTTATGTTCCGTTCGGTGCACCATAGTAAAGCCTCTGTCCCAGTCGAATCAAGAGTGAGTCCCTCTCCATCCGGGTCTTTCTCTCACCATTCTCTCGACGACGCCATAACGTGGCTCACAGAAACGAACAAGCAATTATGTCCGGTCAATATTTTCTCCTCTTTTCAAAATTTTGCTCGTGTCATTTTTCAGTTGAGTAGAATTAGAATTTTTTTCCTTTTACTTTTAGATGTTCAGGAAGCATGCCCACCGGAGGAACCTCGAGATCTGTCGATGCGGCGACCTTTCGATCCTGTCGCTCACGATTTGGATCCGAAATTCCGACTCACCAAATATGCTGACCTGAAGGGATGAGGGTGTAAGGTCCCCCAGGAAGCTCTGCTCAAGCTTCTTGAGGGACTACAACAGGACAGTAGTGCCCAGGAGTCAGAACACTTCCAGTACATTGCCAGTGTTCCTCGAATAGGTAAGAAATGGCTTCACTAATTTTTTTCTTTCTATCGGAAACGAGACATTCTTGCCACTACCTCGGCATTGACAACCAAATCGGCTTTCATTTCGCCGATCTGGCTGAAGTAAAGAATCCAGCTGGTTTCTTTTGGTCGCAAATCATTTTCCTAACTTTATTTTATCATTTCGAAGTAGGATTTGGTGTCTACCATATCATTGTAAGACATAAATAGGTTTTTTAATGTGACTCCCTTTCGATGCTCTCCTCTCCATAATGGCGGCTTTCAGCGCGTGGTGGCAGGTGTGTGTGTGTGTGTGTGCGTGCGTGCGTGCGTGTGTGTGTGTGTGTGTATACGTTGGCAGGTGTGTGTTTGTGTTGGCAGGTGTGTGTGTGTCTCTATACGTTGGCAGGTGTGTGTGTGTGTGTGTGTGTCAACAACTTGTTGCAACAACAATCCCCAGTTCCTCGTCTTTTCTTCAAAAAGACTTATTTAAAACATTTATTTATTATTTATTTCACACTCATCTTGTTAATAAATCAATTCTGACATCAATCTCCGACTCAATACAACAGAAATTCTTTCATCTTTCATTTTTCAATTTACATCAAATATTTTCTACAAATAAAATTTTCCCTTTTTTTTTGTTTTTCCCGGCGAATTTCAACACAAATTTTCTCAACAAAATCAAGAAATAAACTCAACATTTCCCGTTTATTTTGCATTTTAATAAGGAACAAAAAAACCTGTATTTTTTTCCTTCGGGTTCAGATTTTCATTTAAATTTCATTAAATTTTAACAAATCTAAATATTTCTCTTTTTCGTTTTAAAAATATATTTGCTGAAGAAATTCAACGAGTTTTATTCAAATTAAATTCATTTCTTTACTTTTTCCTATTAATTACAAATTTATTTTAATTTAAAAATTTGCTTTATTCTTTCTTAGACCAACCTAGTTGACTCGTAATATTTAATTTTAACATATTCCTACTTAAATTATTTAATTAATTCAATATATCTTAGGGAAGATTTAATTTAAAACCAATATTTCCAATTAAAAACAAAATATGCACATTGTTTCGCTTTAATGTTTTCCTCTTAATTTTGACAACAATCTGTAAGTTTATATTGTTATAACAATATAAAATATTTTCTTCATGTTTGCTTATTAATATTTCTTTTATTTCATTTCCCTCTTCATATTCTTCCCCTCTTTTCTTGGTGCAATTTTTCAATTCTAGACTTACGTCATCGTAAACTTGGCATAAATTAGCCAACTTTTAAAAGACATTATTTCAACGTTGCTGCAATTTTCTACATTTTTAATTACCTATGTAAAAAAAAATTAGCATCTTTTGCTTACAATTTTATTAAAAAAACTATTCGAAGTTAATAATTTTACTATCTTGCTTGGCCCTATTCGATGCAAGTCTATCAAATTATCGATTTTCATCTATTCATAAATAAAATCGAACATTTTTTATAAAACAAACAAAAAAAAAAGTCTTTGAAATATTATTATGAGATTCCTGAAAGAGGCAATGTGATAGGGAACAGGGACTAAACGGTGTGAAAAGTTGATGGTCGAAAGTGTGACGAAAGATATGAAAATGGAAGCAGGTGGATGTTAAGGGATAAGCTGCCTGTAGGGGCAGGGACTAGTGACTTCTATAATCCAGGGAAAGATTATCCACTATAACTGATGTAGTAATAGAGAAGGAGGCAACTTAGAGGTATCAAATTGATAGATCATCTTTTGCAAGAATGTTATTTCTACTGAGATAACTACAGGTGTTGTCAGTTAACAATAAACCACTCTACCTAGGATTTAATGAACTGTAAAAATCCTTTGGTAGAGTACCACACCTTTGTAGTTTGGCTGTTGCTGAGAAAATTGAGTGTTGATTGCATTTTGTTAGCTGAAGTGAGCAACAAGTTAGGAATTTAGCATGCAGGTAGGTGTCCATCACAGCTTGGCTCATAACTGTCTCCTAATCATAAAACCAGTTGTAGGAACTCCAATAGCTTAATTCTTCATAGATTAAGATGTCTAAAATTTAGAGATGAAAATTCCAGATATGGAAGCAAAAGCAGAAAATTAGGAAGGCTGAAAGTAAATTGAGTAAAGACAAAAATATTAGGAAGAAAAAGAACAAGTAGAACTCTACTGTCAAGATGTCACCATACAACTGCTGTATCTCAACTGGCCTACTTCATATATACAAGGAATGTGAGGTTACAAGTAGAGGAGGCAAACTGGGTGGTTTTGTGGTAGATGCACAACTGTAGTTAGCTGTGAGAGGATGCAAGAAATATATTCCATCCAATACTTCTGTTAGCTAAGTTACCAAATGCAGAGAAGTTTTGTGAAAGTATAGTCAGAATAAAAACAGGCTGGAAAAGTGCAGGAAGCCATTACTTGTGAGAGTCAAGGTTAGATTGTGTAATTCTTGTGTATGAAGTGTGATGTATGGTTGTGGAACCTGGCCGTTGAGTGTAGGATGGGTAGAAGCTGGGAAGAAATGAGGTGAACATGTTTTGTTGGATGTGTATGTGTAATGGGACTAAAGTGGCTGGTCTAAGAGGAAGGAAGTGACAGAAAATGAAGATTGAGGAAATAAGAGAGAGAGAGGTGGAGGCTGAATTTCACAAAAGAGATAAAGGACTGTGGTGAGATGCTGTGCTGGAGAAGAGTTGTTAACCTGGTAAAACTAGAGATAAGGATGAGGATGATACAGTGTAGATCTCAAGGGAAATGTTTCTAATGTTGGATTAGGAGCAACAGATTTCATTGTGTCGTTAGTAGGAATGTGACATTGTTATGTTCTAATTGATACATTATACCTAAAGAATGGATATCTTTTCTACTTGAGAATTGGATAGTTTTATGGAATGTTTTAGTATTGCAACAACAAACTGCATTATAAAACCTGATACCAATTAAAAACAGTTACAAAATATTTGTTAATTTAGAAAGAAAATTTATTACAAAAAATTGTTTCTTTAGCTTCTTTTAGTAAAATGTCACTTTAAAACAGGGTGTTTGTGGCATTATTGTTTATTCAAGCTCAGAACTGACTGACTGCCATACTCAATGCTTTATTATTTCATTTCTAACAGCAGTGACCACTATTTCTCTAAATTCCTATTTTTGTGCTTATTTTCTTTACCCTTGTTGACACCACCCTGCATGATACCATTTTCAGTTGTATTCTATAAATCCACCACTTATATGTCCTTGGGAAATGATATTTTGTTATATTAATATATACCCCTGATGTATGGAATTTTGCTGTATGAGTACATGCCCTCAACATGTGCTATTTTCATGGATTAAGATATGCTCTGAGAGGTGCAGTTTTGTCTGTGGTTAAGAGGTTCAGTTGTTCTATACAACACCTTGGCTAATTGTCTTCTACTTATAATCCTGGATCAATCAAATCCTTGCAAGTTAGCTTGAAAGCAGAAACCGAAAAGACCTTGTCATGTATGTGTGTGTTTGTATCAGTGCATCCCCCAAAAACCCTGAGCTGCAAACAATGATTTTGTTGTCATTTCTCCTCTCACCAAATCTTTGGCTGGTTTTGCTCCTGAGATGATGTGTAAAATAAGGAGATCCCCTGCTTGCAAAAAAAATGGTTACTAAGAGGAAGCAAATGCAGCTGTAAAACAAAGCCTCAACAATATATTCACGTAACCCCTTTTATAAAAACAAATGACGTCTTCCATAGTATTTTGCTAATAATATTTATAATGTTTAATTCTTACAACTTGTCAAGCATCCTTTTTATATCCGTGTCTTGCTCTTCTCTGAATAGTCTCACTCACCTTTATCATCTCTGCAAGGTAGTGTCCTGAGGTTGTCCTTGTCTTCCTGGGTCTCCTTCTTTCATGAGTTCCATCCACTGTGAGTGATCGGCACTTTATAGAGCTGTCGACACCCATCTGTATCACATGACCAAACCGACCAACACGGTCTTCTCTCTTGCACACTGCATCTAATTCCTCTTATGCCTGACATTTCTCTCAACACTCTAGCACTTTGTTGCATATGTACTCTTACATTACACATCCAAACAGAGCATACCAGCCTCATTCCTCTCTAGCCTTCGCATGTCCTCTGCATTGAGGGCTCATATCTCACTATCATGTAGAATTGCTGTTTGTATGCATCGTACAATCTTCCTTTCACTTGGAGGGAGAGAACAGAGGTAAAAGATCTCTGAATTTTCTCCATCCTATTCTTATTCTAGTGATTACACTTTCCATGCATCTTCCCCCTGCAGCTAATTAGGTCCCCTAGGTAACAGAAATTATCCACTACCTCTAAACGGTCTCTGGGGCACTTGAAAAAACCAATTTCCTGAGAATCTGTAATTTCCTATGACTCCTGTGCATCTTCCACATACAAACATTACTTTCTCTGACAGTCTTCCTATTCTTCCACTGCACCTCTTGTGCTGAGTACACTGGGTACACCATATGGAATTCCTACTTACACCTTTCCTACAAATTGAGCAAGGCCATTCTCCTGATGGGGGTAGAGTCTGTTTTCTTACTTTCTAAAACATTAGCCTTTGATATGTTAACCATAAGGCCCTGCTATGAGGGCAAGATCATCAGCATATAGTAGTTCCCAGTGACTGCTGGTCTTGAATTCCCCTGTTATGGCCTAGAGGACAGTGATGAAAAGGAGGGGACTAGGGATGCAACCTTGATGAACCCCTACCTGTACACCAAATTCTTCACAGTACTCGTGGTTAACTCCTACCTTACTGACAGTGTCTTTGTACAAGGCCTGTACATTTTTCACCAGCCACTCATCTACTATCCCCTTCAGAGCCAACCATATCACACAGCAGGGGATACCCTATTGAAGGCTTTCTCCAGACAAACAAATGACAAGTATAGCAGTTTATTCTTAGCTAAGTGCTTCCTTTACAGTTGCCTGACTATGAAAATAGTATCAGTAGTGCTCCTTGGTGCATAGACAAACTGAATTTTGTTTTGCTTAATTCTGCTACTAATTAATTAAGCTATAATGGTCTCTGGAATTTTCATCATCTGATCCAATAGTTTGAGGCATCTATAATTATTTCTATCTTAGGCATCTCCATTAGCCTTGTAGCAGTTAACAATAATGCAGCTACATCAGTCACTGGGTATTATACCTTCCTGAATAATTGCCTTATCTACCCTACAGCTATCCACTTGGATAGCTGGTCCCTCTGTTAGGTTCGCACGAGGAAGACTTTCTCTATCCCATTCATTCTCCATACTTAATAGCCTAGCATAGTAACTCTTCCACTCCTCTTTCTTGTCTGAAAGACTAAATGCAAGCATACCATTATCCATCTGTACACACTTCTCTCTCCTACAATATCTCGATTCTCTCTGACATAGTCCAGTAATCTGAAACACCTCAAGTCTGATCTTCATGCTGTAGGACATTAGCAAACCTCTTCCTTTCTGCTTCTGCCCTAGCTAGATAAACCTAATGTCTAGCTTCCCTTTTAGCTTTCTGATATTCTTTGCTACCCCCATTTTCCCATTCTTTCCAGCCCTGTCTCTTCACTGTTCCACCACCATGTCACCTTAGTTCTGGTGGAGGCTTTGCTCCAACCGCAAATTTGGTCTGTCTGCCTGTTTGTGCCATGTTAAAAGCATCCAGCTCTTAGCTGTTATGTGGTTGGCATTAGGAAGGGCTTCTCGAAGTAGAAACCAATCCAAATCAGATTGGAACCTGATGCAGCTCTGCTGCTTACCAGCTCTGGTCAAATCGTCCCAACCCATGCCAGCATGAAAAGCGGACGTTAAAGAGTGATGATGTTTGTGTGTGTGTATATATATATATCGTCATCATCATCATTTATAGTCATTTTTCCATGCTGGTGTGGGTTGGATGGTTTGACAGGAGATGGCAGGCTGGAGGGCTGTGTCAAGCTCTGTTTTGGAATACCTTCTATGACTGGATGCCTTTTTTTTCATCTGGGGGTCATCAACTACATTGCAAAAGAAGGCAGTTTCCCTTGACTTGAGGCAGTGTGGGGAGTGGCAGTATTGAAGGCGGTGGCTTTGTGCCAGTTGATGTGAGGTTAAAAAAATAATAGGAGAAAGAGAGAGAGAGAGAGACAGTGTGAAGGAGACTTAGAAAAATAGAGATGGTAGTGGATATGTTGGGAAATAGGAGTGGCACAGTGGGGGAAGGGGTTATGTTAGATATGTGAGGGCATTGGTAGAGATAGGGGATAAAAGATAGGGGTTAAGGATGGATGGAGTATAGTAGAGAGGAGGAAGACAAGGAGGAATGGAGGTGGTCCTGGGGAGGGGTAGGAGAGGGGGAAGGTGATTATGGTTGTTGAATAATATCAAGTCATGAATTTAGGGAGAAGCTTGATGGGTTTAGGGTAGAGCTGCTTTGCACATACAAGCATTTGCCAAGGTGGTTTTAGGATATCAATTCTGTTGTGGTGGGTGGGTTTTCTTGAGCACAACAAGGGGCCGGATATCTCAGTCTTTTGTCATCTCCTCTTCAAGGTTCTGTATCTCTTAATACTTTGTCCCATGTCTTCTTGGGTCTCTCTTTTCCACAACTTCCTTCCTCTTTGAGTGATTGGTACTTCCTCATCCATCTGCATCATGTGACCATACATGTGCTGTATTTTCTCCTGCACACTACATCTGATTCCTTTCTAATCCACTCTGCAGGGTGGTTGGTGTTCGGAAGGGCATCCAACCATAAAAAACCCTGCCAAAACAGACACAGAAGTCTGCTGCAGGCTTCTGCCTGGCTGGCTCCCGTCAAACTGTCCAACCCATGCCAGCATGGAAGGTGGATGTTAAATGATGATGATGATGATGATATAATATGCAAGGAGTATTCATCAGATGACCTGGTATGTTCTATGAGTGCTTTGTTTGGTTGATCATTAAAGTTCCAGTTTGAACTGAAATGAAACACACATAAGAAGTGTATTTTAGTTAGAAATATAGGAAGGAAATGGTTGAAGTCCTCATTATTGTTTCAACATTCTTCTTTTCCCTGTTGTTGTCAATCCTTATCTGTTTCCAAGTCAGGTAGTGTCTTCCCATTGTCAGACATTTTTTCATAGAAGACCAGAAGCAGACATTTGTGCCTCTGACACTGTTGCTCATTTACAGCCATCACATGAAATCAGACAATGTTATAAACACACACACACACACGACAGGTTTCTTTTAGATTACCAAATCAACTTACAAGGCCTTGTGACTGTGTGCGTGCATTTGGTTATTATAAACTCCCACCATTCGATGCACAAAATATGTTTATTCCAAAAATCTTCAAACCCAATCAAGAAGACTTTGGATAAATTAAACACAAGTTATGTTTTTTTGTATCTTTTTATTTTCACAATCAACAAATTTTAATGTAATTAGGCATTAGGAAGGGTATCCAGCTGTAGAAACCATGCCAAAACAGGCAATGGGACCTGCTATGGCTCCCAGCCTTACCAGCTCTTGTCAAATCATGTAACCTATGACAACATAGGTTATTAAATGATGGTGGTGGTGGTGATGATGCTGATGATAATTAGATCTGAATGAAATTCAACAAAGACAGCATATTGATAACATGACCTGTTTTAATCTAATATTTTTAGCAATAAAAGTAACTACAACAAAAACAAAACAACTAATTTTTGAAATTGTCATGCCAGAAATTTTAACGAGGTCAGAGTAGTGTCAGCAACACAGTTACTTTTAATTAGAGAGATTTTATTCATTGGCTATGAGTTTAAAAATGAAAGGTGGGTCTCAGAGATAGAGAGACATTGGAGTCAATGTCTTTAAAAAGTTTCAACAGATAGACAAACTCTACACCTGAAAATATTTATTATATATCCATGTAAGAAAAATCCATGTTTAAAGAATTAATAAAGTTTACAATTGAAAATTATCAAAATCATTCCAAATCTAACGAAAACATGGCTACCTCTGCTTGTCCTAGTCATCCATCTCTCTACTCTCTCAAATACCCTCCCATTTAGTCAAGGGAGTAGTTTTCCTCTTTCTTTCTTTTCCTTTCCTGTTTTGTAAGCTACTCAGCAACCCCCACAAGGACCAGAAACAGCTGTTAGAAACTCTGTGTATCTATATTTTCTATCTAAATTGTCTTTTTCAAGTGATGCCAAATGGTTTACTTTTTTTCATTTTTACTTAATTCTAAAATAATTGTGAATTTCGATTTATAAATATAGTTTTATAAAACTATATATATATATATATATATATATATATATATATATATATATATAGTTTTATAAAACCTTTGTAACTTTATTTATCATCAAAATGCTTTCACATGCAACTTGTCTGACTGGGTTTCACATATGATGCGCCATTTCCATCCACATGTTTTTGAGCACATGTGGATAGAAAATTGATTTATCTCTTACCACTGTAATGTGGTCACTAACAAATTTCCTTTCTGCCATTAGATTATTATTTTTGTAATTTGGCTTTTTTTTTTATAGTCCAGTGACCATCCTTTTTCTTTTCTTTGCGATCATTGTAGCACTTTTCCATGTTACCACAGCTTAGTTTCTAAATCTGTAAATTTGAACTGAAAAATTGATCAAAAAATTATATATGACCCTCGTTACGATATGGAAGTGATAATTTCCAGATCGCATCATACCTTACGTCATGCTGTGCTTTTTTCCCTGTATGAACCGCCTGACTGGCCCTCATGCCGGTGGCATGTAAAAGCACCCACTACACTCTCAGAGTGGTTGGAGTTAGGAAGGGCATCCAGTTGTAGAAATTTTGCCTAATCAGATTGAGCCTGGTGCAGCCTCTGACTCACCAGTCCTCAGTCAAACTGTCCAACCCATGCCAGCAAGGAAAGTGGACGTTAAATGATGATGAGGCTGATGGTGATTATACCCATAATAGTACTCAATACTTAGCTTGCTAATCTCGCAAGTATTGATACCCTATTTTGTGGGTTTGTCTAGCATATACTGTCTGAAATGTACCTGGCCCTTATATCCCATTATGCCATCTTCTATTGATAGTCACCTCTCTGCTATAAACACTACCAGGAAGGTTCTTCAGTAAGGATTCATAATTTTCTAGTCCACTCACTGGTGTATTGCCAGTGTCTTTTCTATGTAAGAACTGACTTGATTTCAAACAATCTTGTCTTGTGTCATAAATACTGGAAGGTTTCTCTATATTCCAGTAGTTTTCATGTCCATAAAAATGTTTTGAGCAAAAGTGTCTTAATTTCGTTTAGGCATGTAGGAGATCAGAAACTATTGTTTGTTTTTCCTTCGTTTATATTCTGTGTAACAGTTTGGAATAATTGAAAAGGAAAAAAAAGTATATAAAACCATTCTTTGCCTTTGATTCATTGGAAAGACTGTGACTGGCTCCTGCCTTATCTGAAAAATCTTTTACAAAAAAGAATACTTTAAAAATCCTTTTCTCATTCTGATTTTGGTAAAAATTACTTACTTTTCCTATCAGAACTGTTGTCAGAGTTGTTGCTTTCACATTTGGAATTGAAATTTCTGATTCTCCATTGCAGGTGGCTATATTTTTTTGACTATTGTTTTTGAAGAATTTAAAAACAGAAAAATTCAAATCAAATGTCTCTTGTGAATGAACTGGTGTCCATTTTTCTTTTCCAGTTGTAATGGGGTAAAGATATCTGGAAAAAGTAATAAATATGTTAATTGCATATCTTGTGGAGTTACATGTTTTCATGAATGGAGCAGCAAGATTTCTGTTGGAATTCTCATTTTAGATAGAAACAGGCTTATTTTAGCTGGTCTTTTATTTCAAGTCGTTTTCATTGATCACGTAGGAAATTGTTCTGGTTCTGATTGTACCAAGGTTCACTGAAACTATATAACTCTATGTTAGTTGTAATTGAGTTGATCTATGATCAGAGACTTTCCAGTTGTGACCATCCCATCTTTTATTCAGATTTAACTATCTAATGCATCTTTTCTTAAATGTGGTCCAATATATTTTGTGGGAGATTTGGCCGCTTTTTCTATTTAGGTTGAGTGTTGTGTGTCACCCACAGAGACAATACGATCTGAATATAAACATTTTACGTCCTTAGTTTGTCTGATTTAGTTGACTTCTTTCTGGCAACAAAATGCCATCACAGTGGCTTTGGAATTATCTTTCAGAAATATCTTTAACCGTTTCTTGGATTCAATTTGTATTTTTATTAATTTCTTTCTTAACTCAGAAACTGAATGTTGTTACATAAAAGCACTTGTCCTCGTCCTCGTCCCACCACTGAAATCAGAAAGCATTCTTTTCCTCCATTGACCTATTTTATAATTCCCACTTGATAAATTTATGACATATGTTTCAAAACATATTTACAACTATGCATGTGTGTTTGTGATCATAATTGTTTTACTGGCTACGTTTCCATGCTGATATGGGTTGGACAAAAGTTAATGAGACAGTTTTTTTTCTTTCTATAGTTCCATGCTCTTCTTGTCACAAATCTTGCTTCCAAATAAAATGTTGATTCCTCTAGTCTCCTATCCAGACCTGTTAGTGACCTTGTATTTGTTTTGTTTGTTGCAATTCCATGTATATATTAACAAGAGTTGTCTTTCTACTCCAAATTAGATTATTTGGGTGGGTGGGGTATGCATGCGTTTACAAACATGCACCTATCTACTTTAATGTATAAGATGATTAAAAGTGAGAATATTAAATTACATACATTTTTCCCCACATGTCTATTATAATTTGAATATTGGGATCTTTTTTAAAACGGGGGCCACATTTTTCATTAATGTTTTACGTAGTGTTTTTGGTACCGAAAGACTTTCAAACTTTGTATACTTATCTATTTTGTGTTATAGAACAGAAAAATATTTTTGTATTCGAATTTATTTCATGTAAAAAATTGTCTTATTTCGATAATTTCAACCAATCACTGACAAGTATTCAGATGTTTACTTTTACTCCTTTGGCTGATTAAGCGGTGTAAAGCGTATTTAATTTCCATAGCTTCGTTTTGCTTTTTTCTTTTTAAATTTGCTGTTTTACCCTAACCCTATCACCGATAGAATTGTTTCAGAATCGTTTGTTTATGTAGTCGGCACTTAATGTATATCGGCTGAATGGACGTCAGTGATTGGTTGAAATTACAGAAATACGACAATTTAGCATGGAATAACTTAGGGATTTCTTTTTTTTTTTAAGAAGACTAAGAGAAAAAGATGTTTTATATGACACATTCTACCAGTGTTCCAAGTTTCAAAGTGTTTCGTTAATGAAAAATGTGGCCCCCGTTTTAAAAAAGATCCGAATATTGCAATACATTGTATTTAGTTGTCTATAAATCCATACACTAATTATATAGTGACCCTGCTCTACTGCTGTTCATATCTGATTTTTGTAGCATTTAAACAACTGGCTACCCCATCTTATTGACCTTTTGGCCTCATGGCAATTTCTCTTGTCAGTTTTACATTGTTCTTGCTACAAAACTAGTTTGAAGTAAACAAGATTTGAGGTTAATTTTCTCTGAATATTTTTCTTTTATTATCTCCTGCGCTACACACTTCAAATTTCTTATCAACTGCTCTTTCCATTTTATTTTATTTTTATGATTAAACTTTATTTAGCGGCAGATGACTATCTTGATGCAGCTTTAATTTTTAGTATTTAATCAATCAATTTAATCTCAACTCTTGGGTTGTGATGCTTGAATAGTTTACATACTTAAACCTTCATAAGGAACTAATTTTTAACACTTTTGTTTAAAAAATCTTGTCTTGGAACCAAGCTTGTCTCAGTTGACTTCATCTGTCAGTAGAGATGTGTTTTAGAATGAATGATGTCTAGTTTAGAAACGGGAGGGTGAATTTATTTTGTCCTTGTCACCAAGTAACGTATCAATCAGTTTGTTACCTCTGTGATTGATACCTACTGGTGATGATCAAACCCTGTACAAAATACTTGTATGTTACTAAGCATTCGTTTGATGTCCATCTAGCAGTGATAGTCTCATCTCAGTTCTTTGAAAGTATTTAACAATATCTGGCAAACCCTGCTACTTGTTTACATCTTTCTTCTCCCTGCATTTTGCTCTGTGAAAGTCAGCAAATTATTTCCACTGGTTTCCTTGTATTCATATTCTCTCCTCACCTTCATTCATCATTATCATCATCGTTTAACGTCCGCTTTCCATACTGGCATGGGTTGGACGGTTTGATTGAGGGCTGGCGAGCCAGAAGGCTGCACCAGGCTCCAATCTGGTCTAGCAAAGTTTCTACAGCTGGATGCCCTTCCTAAGGCCAACCACTCCGAGAGTGTAGTGGGTGCTATTTATGTGCCACCGGTATGAGGGCCAGTCAGGCGGTATTGGCATCAACTACACTCAAATGGTGCTTTTTATGCGCCACTGGCACCGGAGCCAGTCAGACAGTACTGGCAATGACCACACTCAAATGGTGTTTTTTTACATGTCACTGGCACAGGAGCTAGTCAGGCAACGCTGGCGACAATCACGCTTGAATGATGCTATTAACAAGCCACTGACATGGGTGCCAATCAGGCACTGGCATCGGCCATGACAACAATTTCACTTGCCTCAACAGGTCTTCGCAAGCACAGTTTATTGCCCAATGATTGAAGGGCTGGTTGTGCTGCACTGGCATAGGCCACAGTTACGGTCTCGCTTGGCTTGCCTATAGTGTATCTAGGACTACAGTGGTCTTATTTCTAGCTGTTTAGGTGACATGTTTTGTTGGTAATGGTGTAACAGATAACTGAAGACCTCCAAATAGACTTTATTGGTTCCTCTTTTGATGGAATATAGATTTGTTAGAAACTGGGAGTGTCTTAGCTCCAGCAGTTTGGTTGTTGGAGCCAGTTAGGTTTGCAAGGTGAAAAGGTTGTGTTGGTCATGTACGGAGGTGGGATCTCTAAATGTCTGGATTGGTGATTCAATCAGTTCCTACATTTTGGTTGTTGATTGATAGTTTCACAACAGCAAATAAACACCTGCTTTTGTCCATTTTTGTGGTTTATTCAAAAAAATGAAGGGTAACAGTGAAGTGGAAATGGAAGCCAAGAAGTTGAGGTGGTTTTTTTAGCAAACAAAATAACTTTGGAGAATCAGGAATCAACACTTCAGATTAATAGCACATTGGACTACATAATCAAGGTAGCTAAGGGCCAGCTGATGTCAGTCATTGTATTTAAGTTGAGTAGTGAAACTGTTTGAACCTAGGAGCAATGGGTTTGTGGTTTCTCTTTTATTTGACACTGCCAGAGGGGAATGACTATGGTCTCCTCTTTCACAGTTAGTAAAAACTGATTTGAATCTTTAAATTGTAGAACCAAATTGTTAATAGAAACTTAATAATAATAACATTATTTACATTATTTACATTTGACGGATATTTGTCCTCATCTTGTTTGTTGTTAACACGTTTCGGCTGATATACCCTCCAGCCTTCGTCAGGTGTCTGGGGGAAATTTCGAACCTGGGTTCTCATTCCTAACGATGTTACTATTATATTTAATAATAGTAATAATAATAATAATAATAATAATAATAATATTATAATAATAGTAACATCGTTAGGAATGAGAACCCAGGTTCGAAATTTCCCCAAGACACCTGACGAAGGCTGGAGGGTATATCAGCCGAAACGTTGTGTTAACAACAAACAAGATGAGGACAAATATCCGTCAAATGTAAATAATATAAATAATGTTAATAATTCCTCATCTCTTAAATATAGAACTGTATTAATAATAATAGTTTCTAATTTGGGCTCGAGGGTTTGGGGGTTAGTCATTACTGTTGACCCCAGCACTAGACTGGTACTTTATTATATTAACCCTGCAGTAATAAAAGACAAAGTTGATCTAAGCTGGATTTGAACACAGAACTTGTCAGGAAAAGCTCTGCAAAGCATTGAAACTGACTAGATCCAGCCTCTCACACCTATCTACAATGTCATTCTAAAAATAAACAATCACATCATTGAAATGTTGGAGTTACAGAATAATGTATGATTAATTCAAAGCAGTGTGAATAAATAAGCATTGCATTTGACAGTGTAGTCTAAATGCTAAAGGGTTCAGAGACCCTTTATGGAAATAAAGGCAACTCTCTCTTTAAAACCTCTTTTATTGTTTATTGAAAGAGGAAAACGAAAGATTTTGAAGACATCTCTAAACTGCTGAGGGAAAACAATCATTGGTGATAATAAAACAGATATTTAATGGTTTGTAACAGAAGCACAAGGCCTGAAAGTGTATTAATAATAATAGAGATTAATAATAATAGTCTGATGAGTTGAACAATGTTGCCTAACACTTGTACCTCTCACAACTGGGGACATTGAAATATATTTTGTATCTTTGGATATTGGGATGTCTGACCATTACTGTTTTCAACATTTTTCAAGCTGTGTGAAAATGGAGAGAAGTAATTAGAGTTAAGATTTCATTTAAGTTTTATGTTTAAAGAGAATCACTTCGTAAGAAATAGTGTTGCTGTTTGTTGAAATATTTGCAGTTGTTTGAAAGGACAACAAACCACGAGCATTTGTATGAACTGAGTAAATATTTTAATCTTTTAACGTCTGCTTTCCATGCTGGCATGGGTTGGACAGTTTGAGGACTGGCAAGCCAGAAGGCTGTACCAGACTCCAATCTAATCTGGCAAAGTTTCTACAGCTAGATGCGTAATGGATGCTTTTTATGTGCCACATATTCCAAACTGCTGACTTTATTTTTCTTTGTATTTACTAATTTTTATTTTTCCTTGAATTTTCTCTGGATACTTCTTAGTTCTAATATGGGAATTGCCATTTTAGAGTCCTTTTGAAACTCCACACCCTCATCTCGATTTTGATTTTTAATTTTCATGTTAAAAGAAAAAAATATTCTTATTTGTTCAGTGAAATTGAAATTTTGTTTTGCACTGATTTTCTTTTGTAGGAATTGGCATGGACTCAAGTGTGACACCCCTGCGGCACGGTGGGCTCTCATTGGTACAAACAACGGACTTTTTCTATCCCCTTGTAGATGACCCTTACATGATGGTAAGTAGTCCTTAAGATATTTTTAGCCGTAGAGGTTAATCCGTCTCACTTTTCCCTCTTTTATGTTTCAACAACAGAACAACTTGTCAAGTCTTTTATACCCAAAAGTTTTTAAAGAAGACTGGAAAATAAACAGCTCATGGCTAAACACTTCTCAATGTTTCAATCTTATCTAAGCTGGCAGAATTGTTAGCATGCCAGGCAAAATGTTTAGAGGCGTTTAGTCAGTCTTTGTCTGTCAATAAAATAAGTACCAGTTGCGTGGGAGATGCATTCAGTTTGCCCCCCAGCCCCTGCTATCCTCTGAACTTGCATGCTTTGTGCCAAAATTTGAAATCCATATTTCAGTTTTATCCAAATCAATGTTTTAAGTAATGGATATAAGAATAAGATAATGTAAAAAAATGATTTTGTTAACTTGAGATTATGTGAGAATTTCTTTTGGAAAAATGTAAACAAGAATTAGTGAAATAAAGAAAAAAAAGCTGTTTAAAAAATCAAAGAGATCCAATAGATAAGGAATTCGAATATTTGGGGAGAGGGGTGGATTAAAAATTAACGAGGATTGGGAAAATTAGCCATGAGCGTGTTGGAAAACAATTTGTTTTTGCTCAGTCGTCTGCATTTAGTATGTTGTTTAAGCAGAAGGTACTCATTAGATATATATCATTAATAACCTAATTAGTGAATTAGCATTAAATTCTTTCTCTGGTTCATTGAAGAGACGTGTGGGATAAAGAGGCTGAAGGAAGAAGTACTTTACAGTGTCATTTAATTAATCTCAGTGTACCCCATTGCTTCCCCTTTTTTTTTTTTGGTGGTGGTGTTGGGATTCTATGGTTTAGTTAATCTGCACTTGCAGGTATTGCTAGGTAAAGTTCTAGTGGCTACATCAGTTTAGCTGTCAAATGCTACAATTTGCAGGAATTGGTTCTCATTGCCTACCCTATTTAGAGCTGTTTTATGCCAGTTCTTTCCCTTCATCTGTTGAGCAGTGTCGTCTTGTGACTTCTGTCTTCTTTTTTTGCTCAGATCTGAAGTTCTTCATCAAGAAGTTTGACCTGTTGCTTCTCATTAAATGATAATTACTATTGTATGTCATTAACATTGCTCACCATGGATTCTCTTATCCTATTATTGATATCCATTCAGTAAAAGTCTGGTTCCCTGTTCCACACCCTGTGTTTATCTTTCAATGTTTCAATAAAAACAAAAACTATCTCAGGAGGACAGAAATGGAATTTTGGTTTCATCTCCATTTTGGCTGTCTGAGTATTATAGACCCAGGCTTTGCTATTTCTCTTTGCAGATCTTATCATCATCATCATCATCAAACGTCCACTTTCCATGTTGGCATGGGTTAGACACAAGATGTTAATACATTGTTAAAATTCCAAATGGCCCTTATAATCATAACTTCATCAATAGGAACTTGCATGTAGCAACTTTAAAAATTATTTTGTAAGGCATCTATGAAAGAAGCATGTGAGGAAAATAACCTGATACAGCATCTATAAGGTTGTGTTTGTGAAACCAGTCCAAACTAGATACATGGCCCAACATCCAAGTACCCCAAACAGTTCCATGTCCTGCTGACATCATCCCTACAGCCCAACATCTCCATAGTCCTACAGTTCCTCTAATTCAATAGAAATCATATAATTATTTGACATTTATTCCCATCACAATCCTACATTTTAGAAATATTTCTATTTCAAATCTATCATATTTTTACTGACATATTTTGTCTCTTCAGATCTACCATACACATTCTGGCAGTTATTTTGTATAAATTGTTCAGACCACCTTAGGCAAATGTCTTCTACTCTATCCCTCAGCTGACTGAAGCCTTGTGAGTGGATTTAGTTGATGGAAACTGAAAGAAGCCCATCTGTATCTATCTATAAGTAAACGGTATACATGTTTGTGCCTTCTCATCTTGATAGTGTGGGATAGTTGTTAAATGATTGTCCCTGTCATATATGCATTGTCATTCATTTCCAGTATTGTGTGAGGACGTCTGGCCATGGACAATATTACTTTGGGAAATAGGTGAGGGCTAGTGACAGGAAGAGCGTCCAGCCACAGAAAATCTGTCTCATGCAATCATAGGAAAGTAGACATCAAATGATAATACAGTAAATCTATTTCTGTCTTGTCTCTATAATTTTGGTGTAGTTCCTGAATACTTGGAGCTATTTCTAGCACAACATCTCTTATTCTATTTTTTTTTTGTCAGCATCATTTCCTCTGGCAATGACATCATAAATACTAATTTCTGTATCATTTTTTAAATTCTTTTACTTGTTTCAATCATTTGACTTTGGCCATGCTGGAGCACTGCCTTTAGTTGAGCAAATTGACTCCAGGACCCCTTGTTCTTTGTAAGCCTAGTACTTATTTGATCGGTCTTTTTTTGCCAAACTGCTAAGTTACGGGGATGTAAACACCTCAGCATCTGTTGTCAAGCAATGTTGGGGGGACAGACGCATACACAAACATATACATGTGTGTGTGTATATATACACACACACACACACACATATATACACATGCACATATATATATATATATATACATACACACATATATACACATGCACATATATATATATATACATACACACACATACACACATATACCCCCCCCCCCGTGTATATATATATATATATATATATATATATATATATATATATATATATATATACACATACATACACACACACACGCGACAGGCTTCTTTCAGTTTCTGTCTACCAAATCCATTCACAAGGCTTTGGTTGTCCTGAGGCTATAGTAGAAGACACTTGCCCAAAGTGCCATGCAGTGGGCCTGAACCTGGAACCATGTGGTTGGGAAGCAAACTTCTTACCACCCAGCCACGCCTGCACCTATTAATGTAAAAAAATGAAATATTTTCCCTATCTTTATTATCTTCCATGTAACAATCTGTCCTGGGATCAGGTTTTAAAGAATTGAAATTGAACAGATTGAGTTTAGTTGATGTTATATTGAATACCAATCACCTTTTAGTGACTGAAGTTAAAGATAAAAAAAGTTGTCTAATCCAGAATATTTCCACGTCTTTTATAAATAAAGTTTAGTCTTGCAGTGGTCTCTTTTAAGATTTCATATGTTAGAGGTTAGGGTTAGGGTTCCACTCAATCTGTGTGGCCCCATCTTATCACGAATGTATATAGGTGGTTACATTAGGTCACTTGTGCTTCATTCACTCTACCTTTATCCTCTCCTCATCCTCCTCTACTGCCTCTTATCAATCACCTTGAGTTATGTCAGCTTATCTGACAGCATATACTCTGGTTCCTTTTCTCCTAATTCTCTTTCATTGATGTATTCTTTGGGTCACAAAGACTCTCTGTCATCTTCCTGCCATCTCAGTTATATTGCCTTTAATAGACATACCTATCTCTCAGAATATTATCTACTCTATGACTCCTCCTCCTCCTCTTCTTGCTCACATCCCTCTCCTCACTATCACTCATCTTTCTCACTCTGTAAAGGAACAGGCAACTGGAAAGTGGTTGGTGGTTAATAAGGGTATCCAACCGTGGAAACCAATGCAAAATGAAGCCAAGTGTATAAAGTCGCCCTGTCTCAGAGAGCAGACCTGTCCAACTCATGCCAGCATGGACAGTGGACATGAAATGATGATGAAAGAAACTGGAGTTAGAAATGAAGAGGAACCAGATTTGTTGAAGGAAGCAGGGCAGCTCTCAAAGAAAGGAAGAAGTTATAGAGTGGGGAGTTGGTCTGTGTGTTTGCAATGGGGTTCAACAAACGGCAGCCAGGTGATGGAAAACTAAGACTAAAGTTCCTGATGGGTTTCAGCATAGTTTCCATGTGATTATACAAGCTTTGTACCTAAAACTACAGAAGATATACTGTGAGATTGAACCCCGAAACATGAAGTTTCTAAACTAATATAGAAATGATTGAATTATGTCCCTTTGTTTGAACTTTTTTGTTTTATTTTAAACTTAATATTTTCTTAAGCATTAACAGTTTGTTTCTGTTTGATTGGTTTTGTAAATATTTGTGAATTAATAATGTCCCGTTTCTGTACAAAGTCTACTATTTTATATTTTATACAAGATAGAACACGTAACATTGACCAAGTTTCTTTAATCTATTCTCATTAGTGGGACAACACTTCCCAAAGAGTAAATCTCTTAAAAGTGTGATGTCTATTTTTCATTGGATGTGCAATGACTATCATCTGAATTGAATTAAAAAAATGATTTCATGTAAATAATTCCGTTTCCTTTTTTTCTTTTGCTTTTTTTTTTTAGGGTAAAATTGCTTGTGCCAATGTGTTAAGTGACTTGTATGCAATGGGCGTCACCGAATGTGACAATATGCTCATGTTGCTTGGTGTCAGTAATAAAATGACAGAAAAAGAAAGAGATGTGGTCGTTCCAATTATGATGCGTGGTTTCAAGGTCAGTTTTATTACTGTTTCCATTTTAAATTAGTGAATTAATTAGAAAGATACTCTTAATTAATATATCTGCCTGTTGTTTACTGTGGTATTTATTGCTTTAACCCTTTGGCATTTAAACTGGGCCATATCAGGCCCAAATATTTGACCTGCTTTATGTTGACACTAGGCTTCTTGCACCTACCCTACAATGTCATACTAAAAGTAAGTAATCACATTGAAATCTCAAGGTTATGAAATAATTTATGATTAATTCAAAACAATGCGAATAAATCTGTTTTACATTGGATAAAAGTAATCTGAAAGCTAAAAAAATTAAAGAGTTTGATGGATGAAACAATTAGAAAGGAATCCGGGGATTTGGGAAATATTAATTTTAACCCTTTAGCAAATAGAATATCTAGCTGAAATATTCTATTTGTTTTATGTTCAAACTAGCCAGATCTGGCCTCTCACACCTTCCCTAGAATGTCATCCTAAAAGAAAAATAAACTATCACATCTTCGTAATCACAAAGCTACAAGTTTGTAGATACCATATTTGATGGCCTGCAAGACGTGCCTTTTTTTTTTACCCCCAAATGGCTTTAATCTCCCCTCCCCTGCGTCCAATGCACTCAGTGTAGGCTCAAAACTCATGAATGCATTTCTAATTCTATATTTTTATAAGAAAGAACATGGTAACATCAGAGGGGGGAAGGGGAGGGTTCGTGGATGGCAGGGCGTTGCCAATTGCCTACGGTATGTCTGTTTACAAAACGCATGCTGCCATCTGTCTATGGTATGTTTATATCGGATGTGGATGCAATAAATTGCTTCTAATTACCGCTAATAACATAAAGTGGAGGAATTAAAACATTATTTTAGTGGTAATTTATTTTACAAAAGTATAGCCTAGGCTGGGTGCGTCCTGTGCACTCGACTTGGGCATCTTTTAGGCCATCAAATACAGTCATTAATTCAAAATAATGTGAATAAATAAGAATTACATCTGACAGAACAATCTGAATGCAAAAAAAAGGTTTACAGAATTTCTAAGAATATAAGAAAAGGAAACTTGGAATTTCAGGTTTGGTTGCTGCAAGAATTCTGATGTAAATCTTGAGGGAAATATTAAACATTTTAACAATTTGAAGAAAAGTTACCATCAATATCATCATCATCATCATCATCATCATCATTGTTTAATGTCTGTTGTCCATGCTGGCATAGATAGGTTGGATGGTTCGACCAGGGCTGGTAAGCTGGAAGGCTGCACCACACACCAGTCTGATTTGGCATGGATGCCCTTCCTAACGCCAACCACTCCAAGAGTTTAATGGGTGCTGTTACGTGCTACCGGCACGAGTGCCATTTGCATGACACTGGTATCTGCCACGACTGCAATTTTGCTCGGCTTGATGGGTCTTTTTCTCAAGCCCAACATAATGCCAAAGGTTTTGGTCATTGCCTCTGGCCATTTTGTCTCTGTGAGGCCCAATGCCCCAGCGGTACACTTTATGTACCACCAGCATGTGTGCCATTTATGTGACACAACCATAAAAAAAGAATGTTTTTGTTATGAGTCCCATTGACTTTAAGGTTAGTATTGTTTTCTTGAATGAGGTCATAGAAACCCTGGCATCTATAATTGAGGGTTGGTGTTGATTCAGTCAGCACTTGGAATATTGATCACTAAATTGTATTCCTCACCATTTCATTTCTTTCAACTGTATAACTGTGGAAAGAACCAAATGTGGAACTTCAAAGAACTGTTATTACATGGAAAAATGTGAGCATGAAAAGTAATATTCTTAAAATTATAAACCTGGAAAAGTACAGGACAAGTTATTACACCTGAAAAAGTATAGGACGAGCTATTACTTCTCGTAAAGAATAAGAAACTTTTTACTTAAAATATTTTGGCAAAGAATGCCAGTTCTTCTAATTTATCACTCTTTACAGTTCTCATCTTTTAAATTTATTGTACAAAACTGTTCAGCTAATTTGTAAGTTTGTCTAATTAGTCACTTTTTTTCTGTATTTAAGGTAGTAAACTAGCCAAATTCTACTTAAATAAGTATAGTATTATTTGTAAACTATATTAAAATAAGTTTTAATATTCAAATTTTAATTTTACCCGCAATAGTTTCTTATTCTTTACTTTACTTGAAGTAATAGTTTTTAGAAATATATTCTTATTGGTCAGAGTGTTACTCCCTTACTTCCTCACTTATTTTATATTTCATGACATTTTACCTCATAACTCTTTTTCTACTAATTTTTGTTCAATGCAACTAACAATTCTGAATTCCTCATGCATTTTTCTATCATTTAAGCCTAAGAAAAGTATAGTTTTATTTAAAAATTTAAAAATTTATGTTAATTGAAGAAGGATACCTGCCTTACTGCCCACTTGAGGTCTCACATATGCTAACTTTTTTTCTACTGAACCAAATCTCAAACTATTTATGCCAAAGTGTAGCTGAGGAGGTGTCCTCTTTAAAACTATTAATGGTTTGCAATTTAGTTGAGAATTGAATTAGTGGTGAAGCTTGGAAGCTGCTGTGATTGACGAAATGGTGGACTTAGGAATATATTCAACCACTACCGTGGTTGAATGATTACAAATCACACACTTTGTGTGACAGCATCAAAGTTGAAGTAAAATGGTTTGGAAGCGAGAACTGGATCATGTTAGAAAAGAGTGGGGACGCAATTCTACATGTCCATTCTTTAGTCTCACTCATCTATGTTTGGAGTTGTGATGACCAAAACCACCACCTGGTATCCAGATCTCGTACTGTACAGACCGTGATCTCGTCTTTCACTCTGCCAGACTTTCTGCTGGATCAAGCACCATGACTACATCAGTAACTGAACTTGGACACACAGGTGGTGGTGGTGGTGGTGCAGTTAGTGTGACTTTAGTGAAACAACTACAGATAATTATAGGATATTATCACTGATGGAGATGACAACATGTGTCTCCTGCCAACATTAACAAGTAGGGACCTGGTCCAGCCCTTTGGGTACATGGACAGAAGGTAGAAAGTATAGAATATTTCCAGTATAATATGTCATATAAAAGTAGACTTAAAACATTTGTGGCTGTTGTACAGTTAGTATTCAATGAAATATAGGTTTCAGATTTTGGCACAAGGCCAGCAATTTTGGGGAAGGGGCTGATTCAGTGACATCAACCTCGGTACTCAACTGGTATTTAATATTATTGATCTCGAAAGGTTGAAAGTCAAACTCGACTTTGGTGGAATTTGAACTCAGAGCATAAAAACAGATGAAATGCCAGTATTTTTCCTGGCATGCTAATGATTCTGCCAGCTTCTCCTCCCCCCATTACTAACCATGACCTGAAGACACCAATAATAAAATGTGACCTATGGAAATACAAGTTGTAATCTGTAGTCGATAGATGATGATGATGAATGAGAAATTGAGATATTTAGTCCCCCCCCCCCCCCCCTTATTTTTCCCTGAAAACTTTCCTATTTTCTTGTAATTTTTTCATTGAATCTCTTGTAAATCCCTGAAGGACTTGGCTGAAGATGCTGGCACCCAGGTATCAGGTGGTCAAACAGTTATTAATCCCTGGCTGACCATTGGTGGAGTAGCAACTACAGTATGTCAACCAAATGAATTTATAATGTAAGGAAACAAATCTATTTATTCTCTTTTATATCTTATTCGTTTCAGTTGTTAGAATGCGGCCAGACTGGGGCACCGCCTTGAAGACTTTTCAGTCAAATGAATTGATCACAGTACTTTTTCTTTTTTCAAGCCTGTTACTTACTCTATCATTCTTTACTGCCAAACTGCTAAGTTACAAGGGGCGTATACAAACCAACACTGGTTGTCAAGTAGTAGTGGAGGACAAGCAAACACACATTCACATAATGGGCTTCTTTCAGTTTCCGCCTACCAAATCAACTCATAAGGCTTTGGTTGGTCCAAGGCTGTAGTAAAAGAAACTTGCCCAAGGTGTCACGCAGTGGGACTGAACCCAGAACCATGGAGTTGGGAACACTTTCGACTAAAACATTTTTACAAAGCTAATTCCCCGTAGCTGTACTTTGTGTCTTGACTAATGACCGAGATATTTGGTGCACTGCTGTACTCAAGAAGAACCGTCTGCCACAGAACTGGTGCTGGTGCCACATAAAAAGCACTATGGTATACTCTGTGGAGTGGTTGGTGTTGGAAAAGGCATCCAACCATAGAAACCATACCAGAACAGGCACTGGAGCCGGTCAAACCATCCAACCCATGCCAGCATGGAAAACAGATGTAAAATGATGATTTCTTCAACAGTCTCATTTAATATCATCAATAATTATTTTCCAAAAATTGTAAAATATTTTCCTTGCAATTAGAAGATTGGCTCCACACTTTCGTAATGTCTTATAGAAAGTGGTTTTTCCATAAAACAACTTGTAAGAGGGAAGGAGAGAGGGACAGGTAGAATGAAATGGACGTACCAACTCCAGACAAGTTGTTTGGACCCTGACATAGCTATCTTCGAAAAGAGTCTAACAACATTTGGTACAAGCTCCCAACTGGTTTCCTTGTCTCTCACCATCATTTAATTATAGTACATAACATGTTTAGTTAATCTTACTACAGTCCACTCTGAAGGTGGTCAGTGGTTTCTTTTTGTTTTTTATTTCCTGAAGGTTTTCTTACAGAATGCTTTGCTTTCTCTTTAATTTTGGCTAAACTTTTGTTTTATTCAGTATTTAAAATGTTTTCTTAGAATTTTCGTTACTATTGGAAACAGTTTGTTGTTTGTAAATAATGTTTTTCTTTATCAGTTGATTAGTTAAACATATAAATGTATGTGCATAGTTAAATCCTAGACGGGGCATTTCAAAGGTGCTTCTACAGTTAAAATCCATATTAGCTGGGCTGAAATCTTGACAGATTATTCCTTCTAGATGATTCCTTCTAATATTGAACTCTTTTTATAAAGAAAAGAATTTTAAAAAAAATGCTTATTTTCATCACTTTATTTCTTTCAGGCCAGACAATGCTGTAGTGGGTGACGTTCTTGTTTTGACCAAGCCCCTGGGTACTCAGGTTGCTGTGAATGCCCATCAATGGTTAGATGAACCTGAACGAATGTCTCGGCTCAAAATGGTTGTCAGTGAAGATGATATTCGTAAAGCTTATCACAGAGCAATGTGCAGCATGTCGAGACTAAATCGCACTGGTATATAACCTGATTTACCTTACAATGATAATAGACTCAACCACACTACTGTATATTACATGATTTACCTTACAATGATAATAGACTCAACCACGCTACTGTATATGAATTCCATCTTATTATGTTCCTCTCGCTTCTACAGTCAGAGTTAAGATTTCTCCTTTGCTTTTATTAAATCTTCCACTTTTACAATATTTGTTCTCTTGACAAGAATGTATCCAAATTTACCTTTTCCAGAGAGTTTATTGTATAATATCAACAACACTTAGTGTTCCTTTTTAAAAAGAAATTTGGACTCATTGTTTCTTTTTTTTTTATTGTATTTTTAAAAATGAATTCTAAATTTAATTTTGAGCATTCTGTAACTATTAATGGCTTCATCTCATTTGAATGCTTTATTTTATTGTTGTTCTTTCCAGCTGCTAGACTGATGCACAAATACAATGCACATGGTGCCACTGATGTCACAGGCTTTGGCCTAATCGGTCATGCAAAGAACTTGTCAAAAATTCAGAAAAACGAAGTCAGTTTTGTCATTCACAATCTGCCAATAATTGCCAAAATGGCTGCTGTCAGTAAAGCCAGTGGAAATATGTTTGGATTGTTTCAAGGACAGTCCGCAGAAACATCTGGTAGGTTTACAACCAAACATTTGGTGTCTTTATTTCTTTTACATTAGCTGATTCTGTGTGCCTGAGTTTACAGCTGTTACTACATTTTGGGACTGGCTTCCCTTGAAGGCAAATAAAAGTAAAAATCCTTCATCCATTGCTACACAACACAAAGTCATCATCATCATCATTTAACGTCTGCTTTCTATGCTAGCATGGGTTGGACGATTTGACTGGGGACTGGCGAAGCGGATGGCTACACCAGACTCCAGTCTGATCTGGCAGAGTTTCTAAAGCTGGATGCCCTTCCTAACACCAGTCAATTGTTGAAAATTTCAACTTTGCCATACTTTGAGTGATATAGACATTTTGATATTTTGTAAATTATTTAGAAAAATTTCATGCTAAAATTTTATCGTTAATTTAGAAATTAAAATTTTATTAGTAAATTTGGTACCATGTAAAAAGCACTGGTGCCACAATGTTTAGAAAACAAAGTAAAATCTACTCCAGAATAGTTGAAAAGTTTGTTCCATTCTCTTTGTCCAGCAATGTTTAGAGTATCAGAAATTTTGAAATTTCTGATGTCTCCATGTCCTCAATGAGTAAGTTTTTATACAATTTGTTTTTGTAGCATTTGAAAAAAAAATCAGTCAAGTTCACAATTGCATTTACATTATTTAATAACAGTAGAAATAAGGACCCTCCCCCACCTTAAAAAACCCCGAAAGTAGTGTTAAAAAATGTTAGATGGCTTAGAATGTTTAATTACTGATGATGACGACGTAACAATATTTATGTAAATGGCTTGACTTAACCCTCTCATTACGATGTTTCTGTTGAAATACTGTCTTTGTTTCATTTAATATTGAAAATAATTAAGACTTCAGTAAAATAACTTTGTCGTTATTAACTGTTTCGTTAACTATATTTCTAACCAAAGTGAAATCACGTGTTTTCACGAATGTACCAACTAGATTTGTGCTGAAATTCACAATTGAATAATAATGGGTTCACTCGGCTGGCTGAGGCTGGGTTGATCGTTTGAGACCCCAAATTTTTCAGCTGGCTGTGTCTGGATTCGTATCGAAAGGGTTAACGCTGGTGTCTGGGATATAAATTGAAATTTTGATTGAAGCTTTTAATTTCCATTGTTATTTAAATCCTGGAACTTATATCATAGAACCAAAGGTATTTTCAGGTGGGTAATAATAATGATTGATAATTCTTTTTCATTAGTAGGAAATGGATTTTCTTTGTTCATAAAGCTTTCGATCTCTCCTCCTCCTGTCCTGTTGATTGATGTAATAAACTGTTTATTTGAGGTGCTGTTTCTTTTGTAGGTGGTTTGCTGATTGCGCTTCCCCGAGAACAAGCTGCAGCATATTGCAAAGATATTGAAAAGCAAGAGGGGAACCAAGCTTGGATTATTGGAATTGTGGAGAAGGGCAATCGAACTGCCCGAATCATCGACAAACCGCGGGTAATAGAAGTACCAGCAAAGGAGAAAGATGGAGAATTGTGGTAATCGCCTCCCCCTCCTTCCTAGTTCTACCAATGGTTATGTGGACCAACAAGTGGGCATAATGTTGTGAGGAGTTGGTAACGAAGTTCAGAAATGGTTAAATCTTAAAACAAAACAATTTTTAGAGCTTTTGTTGAGAAATGTAATTCCTCTGACAAAACCATCAAAGTTTTTAGTTTAATCTTAATTCCTGGTCACTGATTTCTAATCTCAATTTTTGATCATTTTTCTCTTTTAGATTAGTTTAATCTTTGTATTTTGGGCATTTCTTTATGGTAACATTTTGATTTTCAAATTTGAAAAATCAAAAGTTTTTATTGTATTTCGACTTTAATAGTAGCGTATTTAGCTAAACTTGTCTGTTTTCACCTTAATTTAATCTCTTATACAGAAATAGTAATTTTTAAAAACTTTTTATTCATACAATTGCAATTTTTATCTCTAGCAGACACATATGAACGAATAATATGAATTTTTCTGGCTTAAAATAAATTCCTGTTCTGAGGTTTAAATGTTACCAAATGCTTCTGGAGTGGTCAGATTTTAGAGTTTAATTTAGAGAGAATAAGATGAGAATGAGGAGGAGGAGGAGGAGGAGGAGGAAGAGTATTTCAGGCCAATTTACTATAATTTGGTACCAGAACTGCTGGAATTGTCTTCTCTTGCCATAGCTTTATTTATCAAAAACTATTTTCGCACATTTCAACACAGAGCCAGAATAATTTACGTTTTCTGCCTAAATTTTTCTCTTAAACACTTAAATATTTTCTGGAAATAACCACTTCTATCTTGGAATTGTCTTTTTAGCCATTTCAAAACAAAGAGAAATCGTTCAGACCATTTTGTCCATGATGGAATTTTTCAGTTTCAACAGATTTAGTCAATTCACTTGCCAAATAAGTACAACTTTGAAATTTCTAAAAATAATCTAAGGTCTTTGATTGTTTTCTCACTCTGTTCTAGACAATATATATTTAATATGACCTGAAAAATCTCCAGTATTTCTGCTACTGCAACAGTTAAGAATTATCTTTTTCAAAATTTAGAAAGTTTTGTCTTATTACTTCAAATTTTTGAAAATTATTCCAACTTTGATGTGAAGTAATTTTTTTCAATGTTTTCTAAAAAATGAATTAATGTGCTATTTTCTATAAACGCCTCTGCTTTTGTGTTTATTCCATAAAAGAAGAAAAATGGATTTGTTTGCTTCTCTTTTGCAATTATATTTGCCCCTTTCATATTGGTTAAAAGTCCTTGTCCATGTAAATATTGGTTGAACCGCTGAACATAAAATTGAACTTTGACTGGTCTTTGATATAAGCTAATCAATAGTTACTGTCCATTCCATTCCAAGGCATTTTGCTTTGTCCAGGGTTGTTTTCATTCAATTCTAACCACAGTTAGGAATCCTGCATCCGAATTTTCTTTTTTTTTTTTTCTCATTTCATCTCCACTTTTCAGCCACTCTCATCCCGTCCTTCCCCCAAGTCCTTTTTCTAGTAAACATAAATAACTTTGTTCATTAAGTTTTGGCATTCATTAAGGATCTACTTTGGAAAATTGAAGCTGGTTTTAAAAAAAAAAAGCAAAAAAATTTTATTTTACAAAATTTTATTTTTTCTTTGTAGAAAATGTTGTTTAAAATTTGATGCAAAAATCGTGTTTTTGTAACTTAATTTGATATTTTTACTGTCCCCTAATATTTTTTCTTGCTTCCTTCAGAATACCCTTTACAATTTTGTAACATTTTTATTCTGCTAAGGAAGCAATAAAAAATAGCGCATATTCAACTGTAAACAGGGACCTGTTTTTGGTTTTTGGCTGCCAATAAAACCAGAAATGTCTCCCTAAATATTGTGGTTCCATCCCTGGAGAACAACTGTCTGTTGAGAAAGCTGCTGGTTTTTAGGAGTCAATTTTTTTCTATGTATAATTTTTTTAAATGTTCAAAAGAAATTTTTTGTAAATTTTTCTTGTGTTGTTAATTCTAGTTTTGTACTAATGAGACCTTGAGCAAGTCCTGTACATCTAGATATTTAGTTCCTGGAAATCTCTTGTTGAAAGCTGTTTAATGGTCATCTTAATGAAATGACATTGGGAATTCGATGTCGAACCAGTGGCATGGAGAACTGATGACCATTTTACATTCAACGTGATTTCTAATCATCTTTAAATCAGAAATAAAACACCAGTTTCACCAGATTTCTGTTGTCTATGTTTTTTCTTTTCTTGGAATATTGATGAAAGATGGCTTTGTTGTGAATCTTTTGTTTATAACTGCTGTGTGCCTTTGGAGTGTTGGGCCTCATGGAGGTGAGGTGGCTAAGTTCCTTTCGAGTGGGCCTCACTGAGGCGAGGTGGCTGAGTTCCTTTTGAGTAGGCCTCACAGAGGCGAGGTGGCCGAGTTCCTTTCGAACCTTGGGCTTCACGGATGCAAAGTGGCCGAGCTCCTTTCGAGTGTTGGTCCTCACAGAGACAATGACCAAGATCTTTGGCATTATGTCGTCCTTGAGAAGACCCGCCAAGCTGAGCAAAATCCATAAAAGTGTCATACTGGTGTCATGCAAATAGCACCTGTGCCGGTGGTATGTAAAGGCACCCATTAAACTCTGGTTGCTGTTAGGAAGGACATCCAACCATAGAAAGCCATGCCGAATCAGACGGGAGCCTGGTGTAGCCTTCCAGCGTGCCAGCCCAGTCAAACTGTCCAACCCATACCAGCAGGTAATCTCGTACTTCCTGTTAAAAAGGGGAGTGGGGAAGACAGCGGGGCTTAGCGCAGATAGAACGAGCACGAGACAGAGCTGCATACGGGTCGGACCATTCACCACCTACCTTGAAACAATTGAGACTGGACATAATCTCTCTTTATGAACATTTACTTCCCTGTTTGAACACTTTGTTGTTGCAATCAGAAGTTTACCCCTTTTTCTTGCATTATAATTTGTCTGATCGTATAATTTGTCTGATTGTATAATTTGTCTGATTGTATAATTTGTCTGATTGTAATTTGTCTGATCGTAACAATGGACAACGGACATTAAACGAATTGTTTGAGTGATGCTTTGTAAATGAAATAAAATTCTTTTTGTGAAAGAAGAGAAAAAAAATGCAGCTTGTCATGTTGAAAAAATAAACCTGCATAGGTACAGCTGTGGTTGCATGGTAAGAAGCTTGCTTCCCACCCACATGGTTCTGGGTTCAGTCCCACTGAATGGTACCTTGAGCAAGTATTTTCTACTATAGCCTCGGGCTGATCAAAACCTTGTGAGTGGATTTGGTAGACGGAAACTGAAAGAAGCCCATCTTATTTAACGTCCATTGTCCATGCTGGCATGAGTGGGACGGTTTGACCAAGGCTGGTAAGCTAAGGGGCTTCACCAAATTCCAGTCTGATTTGGCATGTATTATCTCTGTCACTATCTGTCCTCCACCACTGCTTGACAACTGGTGTTGGTTTGTTTACATCCCTGTAATTTAGTGGTTCAGCAAAAGAGACAGATAAATATGCTTAAAAAAAGCACTGGGGTCAATTTGACTAAGAATTCTTGAAGGCATTGCCCCAGGGTGGCTGCAGTCTAATTGGCCAAATGGGTTAAAGAGAAAAGACACATAAATCTAGATATAAACACACGAAAACAGAGAAACACTAGCACCATGCCATAGGCCCTTGGCTGTTGATGTCAGTGGGGTAGCATGATGACATGTCTTGGGCCTTGTTAGTACTGGTGGAACCCTTCTCCACACTTGATGGTGGTCAATTTCTTCCTGAAAGAGAAATACAATTGACCACAATACAGCACTGGTACTTTATTGACTCTGAATGGATGAAAGGCAAAGGTAATTTTGGTGGAATCTGGACTCAGAGTACAGACAGCTGCATGCTCCGGTGACTTTTGCAATAGGCTACCTTATATACATACTCATACACAATCTATACATGCACATAAGGGTGTATTGACATTGGAAGGGTATGTATGTGGGGGTGATCTCTGGATATGTCCATTGAAAGGTTCCATTACAGAGTGGTTTTGTTAACCACAGATCACCCTGCCCACGCACACTTATATTGCTAATAATTTTTCTTACATTTATGAACGGTCCCAGTGAGTAGGCTATCAGTTTTGGATAGAACACACTTGTACATTGCATACTTATATGTATGTATATCCCACACACTCCAAACGGTAAATGATGGAATAGCATAACTCACAAGTAAGCAGACCAGGCTATATTCTTTCACTTAGATGTGTTTGAGTGAAACTAATTTGTTGAGTAGCATATACTTATTTCACTCACCTGTACAAGGACGCTCTACCTGCAGGCAAGTGCAGGTACCCCTTTGCTTCTCTCAACTTGACAGGTACAATGAAAGGTGAGTCATGTGAGATTGTTGAAATGTTAGGGCGGAGATAATTTGCTGCGTACTGTGTTCAAGAAGTACGCTGGAGGAGAACTTCAGCTAGGCTGTTCGTAGGCAAGGAACGTAGATAGAATCTACCACCGAACGAATGTTACAAAGGGAAGTAATTCACCAAAGAAAATTGTAAGATTTGACAAGGTATGCCGACAGAAAGAATGGGACAGTGTGGTCATTATGACATACGTTGCTCTTGGGAGCAGAAATCTTACAAACCAACTTCTAAGGAAGAAAAACGGGAAAAACCCTGAAAGATAATGTATTTCACGCTTCATGAAGAATCTCCGATTCTAGATCTGATGCTATTGAAACAGCTGAGAAACGTATTGGGACTCCTTTACCATTATTCTGTGAAAGGCCAGCTTCACCAAGAATGATTTTATATCGATTGGAACTTGTGAGAAAATTATTGTCGAACAATGTTGGCGGTAAAGTAACTATTTTATAACAAAGACAGAACTGAAGATCTTTTCTGAAATGTTTGGAGACAACATTTTATGAGGGCTTCATATTATATGTCTCTCGTTGTTAGCGAAGTTTGATTCATTGTTATATGACGGTTTTCGGTGAGTCCGACCATAAAGAATTGTCTTCATGTTACGAAATTTTGCCACCACAGTTTGCTGTCATTCTGGTAATTCTGCCAGATTCACCAGTTTTAAATGGGTCGCGAAGATGATGCTCTGCACATACCTTGAGTAAATATATGTCGTACTCAACCACCGCAGTTTCTAACTCCTCCACACAAAAGCGATCCCTCGTTAGTTGAGAGGAATACAAAAAACAGAATCACACTCTTCGTATGCTATTCCAATAGAGCATGCAATTGTGATTTCTGTTATGTGGGCAACGAAGGCTTTCGATTAACTAAAATTACATAACTCTAAAGGTTTGTAACTTTTAATTATTAATTTCAAGACAAAATGAATATGATTTTCGTCATCAGCTAAACTACAACAGAGTGGAAAATTTGAAACAATTCTGGTGGTCGGAAAATAAAAAAAATTAAAAGATCCCCCCCCCCCACAGTATATATATATCTGCCTCATCTTCGAAACGCCTAGTTTAGAATAGAGGCAGCTGATGAAGGAAAAGTTCCATAAGTGGCTCGTCTGTTTTCCTGTGTTCATTCTGTTGTCTGTAAAAAAAATCCGTTTTTTTGTGTTTTGTTTATGTTCCCGTTCCTTTTTTGACGTCTTGTACCCAGATATGCATCTATATATACATGTAGATGTAGGTATGTACATATATGTATGTATACATGCAAATGCTCATATATCATTTGTATTATATATATATATATATATATATATATATATATATATATATATTACTACCACTTTTCTCAGTTTCTCTTACTGAGGTATGTTAAGGCGCGAAAAAAGTGTCTAGAAGTCTGATAGAGGGCGATACTGAGCAGATAAAAGTCTGATAGAGGGCAATATTGAGCAGATAAAAGGTTTTCATACTTTTTACCGTAAGTCAACATATTTTTCTCCAAAATAAACTGCAATGAAATTGCCCTTCAAAGTTAAAAGATGATACAAACAACATATTTGAACCATCGTAAAGTTCGTTTATGGATGTATATATATATATATATATATATATATATATATATATATATATATATATATATATATATATATATATATATATATATATATATATATATATATATATATATATATATATATATATATGTGTATATATATATGTATATATATCTGGATACAGTGACTAAGTGAACACAAGCGGGCAAGAATCTGGGTCCAAGGTTCAATCGTGACGTGATTTGTTGTCGCTCTCTTAATCTCTTAATCTGATTAGCGAGAATTGATTTTAACCCAGAAATGTAAGCTAAAGAAACACTTTTCCTTCGGTACAGTTGTGATCTGAGTGTTGAGTTAGAGATGGAATAAGACTTGGGACGTTTGAGAGTTAAATCTTGGAATATCTAAATATTGTGGCCATAGATACTGTGTAAAGCCTAAGACCCCCGAGTAAGGCCATTAGTACTGAATAAGGCCTTAAACACCAGGCAAGATCCTAGACGTTGAGTGAAGCCATTGGTACGACCGAAGGCCGTTGGTATTATTAAAAACTATAGACACCGAGTAAGGCCATAGACGCTGAGTAAGGCCTTAGGCTAAAATAAAGCCATTGGCACCAAGTATTATTTATCAATTTTTCGATACTTAATTCTAATAACTTGATGGTCAGTCTCACAAGATAGTTAGCTGAACTCGGGAATTGGGGGTCCAATGATTAAAGATAGAACACAGTCAGTTGTTGCGATGGAAAACTTTTAATCTACCATTGAGACTAGAGACAATAGTCAAGTCTCCATTAATCCCCCTCTGTACATTTCCATATCTACAGCCAAAACATGACGCGCTCTTTACATTTCATGCCAGCATTTATACACCAAAGACAAAAAGGAAGTCTTTAATCAACGTCAGAAATAAAGACAAACGACTGATGCAGTTTGTTGTTTTATTATACAAAGCAGTTTCTCTTTCGTTTCTCTTCCCTATAATTCATTGATCAATGATTAACTTTAAGAAAGTTATTGGACTTTCAGATCTCACTCATTCCAAATTATAATTCAACGAGTATTATAACTGTTAGTTTCTATCAAATATTTCCCTCGGAATTCACTTTTATTCTGTCATTGATTTTTATGTAGGAATTTAGAATAGAGATCCAGTATTCAAAAATCCGCCAGACGTTCTGTAAAAAAAAATTAGAGAATAAATTACAAACAAAACATTAACAACTATCCAAGAGAAAAGTAAAGAAGAATGTTGTCTTAAATCATTAACCATATAAGGAAAACAATGTACAGTTCGATATTTAAGAGATGAGGACAAATATCCGTCAAATGTAAATAATGTAAATAATGTAAAACAATGTAAAACAATGTATTCTAATTGTAGTTTGCTTGTTTTCTAAAGTTAGTAATTCTTGAAAAGAGACAAAATCTTGGCGATGTTTCTACGAACAAGAGATTATTCGCCAAAGAAAAATTCTCTTTAATCAGGGACGACACCAAGACATTCAGCACCATCGTGCAGTCCTACAATGCGCGCTGTCTCTCCCAGCTCTATTATGTGTAATCCCTTTTCTCAGCACTACGATGGGTGCTCCCTATTCTCAACTCCGCAATGTGCGCCCCTTCAACCATCATTCCGCTTTATACCATCATAACAATGCAGTCTCCACCACCACCACCACCACCACCACCACCACCACTACCACCAACACCAAATTATAATTAAATTGTCAACAAGAAATCTATAGCTTTTATGGCTTCTTATGTCATTGTATAAATCTGTTATCTAGGAAAACTTTAAATGTTTCATGCAAATCATGTGACAAGTCATAAGACCACATGACTCTCCTGTCTACCTCCACCTATCCACTGTTGCTCTCTATTTCTCCCCTCCCCGCTTTATAGTTTTCATGTTTTTAGTTGGGTAAAGAAGTTTTGTCTCTTGTTAAAAGTTTGCTTGACGCCACCAACTTTCGGGGCCTCAGGCAATCGTCTGCTTTGCCTGTAGCTTAGCCCCCGTCTCCTCGACACTTTAATCATCTCAAATGTCACCATGACAACAGCGCAACTCGCTTATGTAGACGACAGTTGAAAGAGTTACGACATCTGCAGTGTCAAAGCTAAGGGATTAGTAAAATTTCTTCTGGTATTCACAGGTTAAGTTATTTTTGTCTAGCTCCAGGTTAACCCTGATGAGGTAGACTTCCATTCCAGCCATGACCATCCTGTCTTTTTTCTGATGTGAAGGGGAACACAGGACCGTATTATTCAATGGTTTTTCGTTCTTCTTAGGCGGCGGTGTGTATGTGTGAGTCAGTGATTTGAAGTATTTTTGTCTTCTGTTTCTAGTATATTGTGTGATCAAACAGAAGCTCTCTCATTGACTCTGTCACTGTAAAAATTTTCCCGATAATAAACTGTCACATCCTATATTTCTCCCCTTCCATTAGAACTACTTAAACTGATCGATTCCACAACGAAATCTGAGATGTTTAATTGATCAAGTTTATTACAGATATTGTTATACCAACCATAGATCAATACCGAAGTTAATTGAATTATAATTTTGATGTTTTCCATAAAGCCATGAATGCCACAACTTCGGGTCCTTAACGATTACTGAATTTGATTTCTGGGAAATTAATTGTTGTTTCAACTTCAGTTGGTAGGTTGTCAGCCTACCAAAGGTACGATTTGCTCAGCATGACCAGAGGGAGCAGGGGGGGGGGGGGCTGTGCTAATGTTTAAAATACACTTTTTAAAATTTACTGAAACCATTTAAAATTCATTTTCTTTTTACCATTATACATCTATCTAGATATTAAAAACATTACTTTCAACTTCTCAACAGTACTTTAAACGCAGCCGAATACACCGCAAGTTGCACTTTTCACACGTTGTTATACTATTCTGTTTTTATTACTATTTTCGTATGAAATAAGTTATTTACTTACTCTCTAGGTACTTCGCGGAGGAATTGGTATTTTCTTGTATTTCCAAATTGTGTATTTTTTCTTTTTAGACGTCGTGCCACCTGTGGTAAAAGAAACATTTCCAATAAGATGAAGAAACGATAGAAACGAAACTATTTTCACATTCATTCTATTTCTCACATCACCTCATCAACCAGAAAAATATAAATATTATTGTCATCATATTACAACAGAAATACGACAGAAATCTCCTGCTTTTCAGTTTTATTTCAAACATGTGTGCTGGTTTTCGTAGTGGGCGGTAAGTTCTCTGCGAACCATTTCTAAAATCAACATCCAGTGAATGACTGCAGCTATTTCATTTCATTTACTACGCTAATAATCTTAAAAAAAGACCCAAACGATGTCCAATTCCATTTAATCTTCACTAAGAGTGCACATTCTGATGTAATCTTTCATCATTTTAGGTGGAGCACGAGAGCGATACACGTGCTAATATTCTTTAGTTTCGACTCGCGACGAAAGTTGATATTTTACAAGTTTGTTAGCAACACCCCAGTGAAAGTTCAGATCAATTCACTATCTTAAAAATCTAGATGCTGTGCCAAGTGGTAACAAAACTAGGGTGGTGAAATATTCAGAGTCGATCACGAAAGGATGAAAGGTAAAATTAACCTGTGCAGAAGTTGAACTCAGAACGGAAAGAGTCCGACGCGTCAACGACTCTGCCAAGTCATTGTCTTAAAAATTAATGATTTCAAATTTTGGCACAAGGCCAGAAATTTCGGGGGAGGGGTGTAAGTTGATTACATTGACACTCGTGTTCAATTGGTACATGTTTTATCGATCTCAAAAGGATGGAAGGCTAAGTCGACTTCGGCGAAATTTAAATTCAGAATGTAAAGACGAACGAAATACCGTGAAACATTTTCTCCGGCGTGCTAACTATTCAGGCAGCTCACTGCCTTAATAATAATAATAATAATAATAATAATAATAATAATAATAATAATAATTGCAAAATCTTATGGGATACAATGATCCAGTGCGATCACCTGACCAGACATCGGAAACGGGACGTTTTTGTGGTGAATAAAAAAGAAAGAACATGCAGGATAATCGACATAGCATGTCCTGGTGACAACAGGATCAAAGAGAAAGAAGAAAAACTGATTGACTATGACGATTTGAAGTGGGAAATATGAAAGTTGTGGTCAATGAGGAGAGTAGACGTGATACCAAGAGTAATTGGTGCACTTGGAAGTATCAGCACTCAACTACCAGCATGGCTGAGAAAGATCGGTGCAAGTGTGAAGGTAGAACACCTACAAAAATCAACATTGCTTGGAACTGCAAGAATTCTTCGCAGGGTTCTTGAAGCATGACCATTAAACAAATGTCACCTTAGTCTGCTGGGTGTGGACAGCTGAAACTTTCCATCATACGCAGCAAAATAAGCTGTGAGTTTTCATATAGTAATAATAATGATAATTTCAAATTTTTCCACAGGAGCAGCCATTTTGCGGGAGGGGATGTGTCGATTACATCGACCCCAGTGTTTCACTGCTACTTAATTAATCGACCCCAAAAGGATGAAAGGCAAAGTCGACCTCGGCGGAATTTGAACTCAGAACTTAGCCGCAGATGAAATACTACTAAGCATTTCGTCCAGCGTGCTAACGATTCTGCCACCTCACCGCCTTAATGATGATGATGATGATGATGATGATGATGATGATGATGATGATGATGATGATGATGATGATGATGATGATGATGATGATGATGATGATGATGATGATGATGATGATGATGATGATGATGATGATGATGATGATGATGATGATGATGATGATGATGATGATGATGATGATGATGATGATGATGATGATGATGATGATGATGATGATGATGATGATGATGATGATGATGATGATGATGATGATGATGATATATTCCAACAGATGGCCATCCATGCTCGTCATCAAATAACCAAAAGAAAAAGAATGAAAAATGGTCTAGGGAAGATAATAAAGAAGTTCTTAGAGCCTTCTACCGTGCCATATATTTCCCTACAGATAAATCTAATACTGTACAAACCTACTTAAACTGGAGACAGAAACACCTTGCAGTAAGACCCTACATAGACAGTAATAAACTTGCCAACGTCAGAAGAAACATTATAAAAAAAAAATTACTAACTGAAGTAGAGATTGACCAAATTAAGCAAGCAGTAAAGGATAAAAAGAATGAAACTGCAGCTAAAGAAGATACTACAGAGGAAATAATTATAAACCAGCCCAAGGCTGATGAAAATACAGTAATAATTGAAAGAGTTAAGGTAACTGATAGGCAAAATAAAATACTCTCTGAACCAACCATAAACACTAAGGCAGGTGAAAATCAAATAGATGAAGGAAGTCATACAGAAATCGACGCAACAGAACTACATGATCTAAAAAATCAAATCATGATTGAATGGCTGAAAATTAAAGAAACTAGTATGAATGAACGCGACACTCTCCCCAAAATTCGCAATTCTAACCAAAACCTGAAAATAATTGGTAAAATCCGCCTTGCACTTAAGGATATAATTTCAGCTAATGATGTTGATATTACAGATCTCAACCACCTGTACTATGCATCCGCAAGAATCTCAACGATTCTATGTGGTGAAAAGATTAGAAAAAGACAACACTCCCACAAAAAGCCTTCTTGGCAAGAACGCATTCAACACCAAATTAAGCTGCTTAGATCTGACATAGAATGTTTGAAAAACCTTAAATTTGACAAGAGTATCAAACCTACAAAGACCCAAAAACTAAAGAAAAAATATAACATGAAAACCATAGTTGACATTGATGCCACCATAGAAACCATCAAGCAAAAGGTATGTGCTAAAGCTGCCCGCATAGCAAGGTATGAAAAGCGTGTTAAATTCTTCCGAGATAATAACATGTTCAAAAATAACCCCAAAAATTTCTACAGGAAGATAGGGAAAACACCAGTAACAATAAAGTCTGTCCCATCAAAAGAAGAAGTGCAAGAATTTTGGAATAAAATCTGGGCAGAAGATAAAACACACAATGAAAAGGCCCCTTGGATTGATAGAATAGCTACAGACCTAGACTCCTTAGAGGAGCAAAAGTGGGAGGGGGTCAGGGTAGAAGATATAAGATCTGCTCTCAGGAGGTCAAGCAAATGGAAGTCTCCAGGAAAGGATAAAATTCCTAACTTCTGGTTGAATGCCTTCCCAGAAAGCCATGAACTGCTAACAAAACTTTACAACGATGTTTTGCAAAATCCTAGTTTGATGCCCTCTTGGCTAGTTAATGGTTTAACATTCCTGCTTCCAAAAAATGAGGAAACAAACGAACCAAAAAATTATCGCCCCATAACCTGCTTAACAACAATGTATAAGACGCTAACATCTGTCCTAACCGAGTACACCTATAGTTTTTTAATAGAAAGTAGCATATTCCCTAATGAGCAAAAGGGATGTAAACGTGGATCTTATGGTTGTAAAGATCAGCTACTCATCAATAAGATGATCTTAGAAGATTGTCACAAGCGACACAAAAACTTGTCAATAGCCTGGATAGACTATAAAAAGGCCTTTGATAGCCTACCACATAGCTGGATTAGGAAATGTCTGGAAATGTATAAAATAGCTCCTACTCTGCGAAACTTTTTATCTGTAAGTATGAGATCATGGAGAACCACACTGATGTTGAACAATGACAATGAATCTCTAAATGCTGGAGGTGTAAGAATTTCATGTGGCATTTTCCAGGGTGACTCACTATCACCACTCCTCTTCTGTCTAGCCCTAATACCGCTCTCAAAATTGCTCAATGATGCACAGTATGGTTATAAAATATTTGATAAAAATATAAATCATCTCATTTACATGGATGATTTAAAGCTCTTTGCAAAAAATGACCAACAACTCAAAGGCCTACTAGCGATTGTTAAACAATTCAGTGATGACATCAGGATGCAATTTGGCCTTGATAAATGTGCAAAAGCTATCTTTATCAAAGGAAAAATGACAAATACATCTAATGTGAACCTTGACCAGCAAAATGTCATAAAAGAGTTAGAACCAGCGGAGAGCTACAAATACCTAGGGGTAATTGAAGGGGACAATATCAAGCACTCAGTGATGAGGGAAAGGATCAGAAGAGAATGTTATCGCAGGGTGAGAGCAATACTGAAGACAGAGCTGAACGCGAGAAACAGGATCGAAGCGATCAATGCTCTAGCCATACCAGTCGTGACTTACAGTTTCAACATCGTTAACTGGTCAATTACTGAAATATGTAATGTTGACAGAAAAATACGAAAACTGTTGACAATGCATAGAATGCACCACCCTAAGGCAGATATAGAACGTCTTTATCTGCCAAGAAAAGAGGGAGGTCGAGGACTACTACAGCTGGCATTATCAATGAAGGTAGCCACAATTGGCCTAGACACCTATATGAAAAACTCTGAGGACTGGATGCTAAAACTTGTCTTAAAATATGAAAGCAAGAAAGCATCTTACTCAGTAACAAAACAGGCAAAGGAATATCTAAGTGAATTCCAATTGCAACACATTCAAGAATTAGACGAACTAGAAACACCTACAGAAAAAGCTAAGCGCTTGAAAACCCGTGCTAAAATTGCTGCCTTAGCTATTATGACTGAAAAATGGCATGGAAAACCTCTCAATGGCAAATACCCAAAGAGAGCGAATAATGCAGATATTGACAAAGCCCTTACCCACCAATGGTTAATGGCCTCTGGATTGAAATCAGAAACAGAGGGGTTTATCATAGCAGCCCAAGATCAATGCCTACCTACAAAGAACTACCAGGCCAACATATTAAAGAACGGCAGCTCCCCATTATGTCGTATATGCCAACAACAAAATGAGACCATCGATCATGTTGTCTCCATGTGCAGTCTGCTTGCGCCTACAGAGTATCTCAACAGGCATGATAGAGCTGCACAATATATTCACTGGGTAATATGCAAAAACCTGGACTTGCCCCATGATAAAAACTGGTGGGAACACAAACCACCCCCAGTACTTGAAAATGATCACATTGCACTCCTCTGGAACTTCACCATTCAAACTGACAGAAAGATAGACGCAAATAGGCCAGACATCATACTGAAAGACTTCAGACAAAAATCATGCCTCCTCATTGATATGACTGTCCCAATTGATATAAACGTATCTGTCAAGACCTACCAAAAACTGAGCAAATATAAAGATCTTGAAATAGAAATTAGCAAAATGTGGAATCTGAAGACGAAAACAATACCTATTGTCATAGGTGCCCTGGGAATGACAGCGAAACGGGCTGATTACTACCTAGCTCAGATACCAGGAAACCCCAAAATGGCTGAAGTCCAAAAGATAGTGCTCATGGGAACTGCCCATATCCTACGTAAAATACTGTCTATGTGATCTCAAATTTTAAAGCAAACATAATTTTCTTATGGTTTCTTAAACATTCACTTGAACAAAACTGTACAAATCCAAATATATGGTACCCTAGGCATAACACCTACATGAACTTCTAACTTGTTGTCTCTTGAGGTCTCTGGGTGAGACTTGGATCCAACTTGTACAAATGCAAAACAAAAGTCAAACATAAAATAATAATAATAATAATAATAATAATAATAATAATAATAATAATAATAATAATAATAATAATAATAATTGTTCAGAACTCGAAAGGGTGTGGCATCTCAAAGACAGTTACAATACCAGTGATTATAGGAGCACTTGAAACGATCAAAAAAGGAACTGGAAATTATTTAAGAATGGTCCCTGGCTTACCATTCATGCAGGAAGTGCAAAAGATTGTCTTAACTGGTACGTCACATGTATTGAGAAAAACATTGTCGCAGTGAATTTTCTTTCCTTTTCCCCCTTTATTTTGTTTGTTTCCTTCCCCCCTTTTGTTTCATTCTTTCCTCTGTCTTTCTTCCCCTTCTTTTTCTATCACATGACTTTGTAAATGAACAATCTGGTGTGTTTATTTTAATAGCCTACCAATGTATACATCGAATGTCTTTGCCTTAGGTGTTGGGAAGAGACTCGGCAAGAAATGGAAACAAAATTGAAAGATAATAATAATGATAATAATAATAATAATAATTTCATCTATTTGCTACAAGAGCGAAGGATGGGAGGGACAATACAAATAATATGTACGAAATAGCCTGACTATGGAAAATGAAGACGGTGAAGATAGTGCCAATTATTATTGGGTTCTTGGGGACAGTATCAGAAGGCATCAAGAGGAATATAAAGGAAATTGGAATAGAGTCTCCAGTAGAACTGTTACAAAAGGTTTGCCTCCTTGGCATGGCCAGAATAATCAGGAAAGTATTAGATAGTTGAAAAGAACGGATAGCACGGTACCGTAGGCTGCAAGCAACAAGCCCGTTACGCATGCAAGACCCAGGAGTTCCAACAATATCTGAGATAATAATAATAATAATAATAATAATAATAATAATAATAATAATAATGCCAATGCCCTGATGCAGTACCAGGTAGTGGCTTTTGATCTTAACTGATTGGAAATGTTACCATGTACATTATTTTGTCTTGGTATAAAAGATGGGCTACAGCAAATATTCTGCTCAATACTACAGATTTGCTTGTCAGTTGTTTGACCATAACCAGTTGCGCATGTCCCTTGGTGGCTGACGATATGTGCATCTCTGATCACGAGCAGAAGTAGTGGGGGAGCATCATAGCCATGTGTTGAGAGGAATTCTTTGGGGTTTGAATAATTCACCTTTGGAAACGTGGGTGTTTCGTTCAGCATCCTTAGGCAACTCTTATTCAGAGACCTTTTGAGCTGGATGGGCTACTCGACCTGAAGAAAATGCTAACAGGCCCCCACCTGCGAGGTCATGCGTTGTTTATCCTGATATGAGACCACCATGTCGCGCACATGTGGTTGTGACGCATGTGCTTGGTGTACCTTTATCAGACGGGTAGTCATGGTGGGTATACTGGGCTTCATGTATTTTACCCCAGTGTCACTTTGATGGCATGCACTGCTCTCTCACTCAATAATAATAATAATAATAATAATAGTAATAATAATAATAATAACAATCCTTTCTACTATGAGAACATGGCCTGGATTTTAATGGAGAGGGGGAACCAATCGATCACATCACCTCCAGCATTTGACTGGTACTTAATTTATCGACCCCAAAAGGATGAAAAGCAAAGTCGACCTCGGCGGAATTTGAACTCAGAACATAGCGACGGGCGAAATGCTGTGAAGCATTTCGTTCAGTGTGCTAACGATTCTGCCAGTTCAAATAATTATGCCAAATTTGATGAAGTATCCAAATTAAACAAAAGATATAACGAAGGAAATAAAAATAAAGAAATTGAAAAAAAAAAAAAAAAAAGTTAATTAATGACGTTTACCTGTAATTAAGGATACCACGTTACCTAAGATTAATACAATGGCTACTGCTATAAAGGCAAACCACAGGTAAGATATGGAGTAAAAACCATCCCAGCCGGTCCTGAAAGAAAGATTCAAAGACAAATCAGAAAGATCGGATCATTAATTATGGTAGGGCCATTAAAATGATTAAGAGATTTGTGTGTGTGTGTATGTGTATATATGGATTACATGTGTATGTAACTGTGAATATGTATGTGTTTGTTTGCGTGTGTGTCTGTGTCTGTATGTGAGCGTGTGAGAGTGTGTATGTACCCATACGTGTGTGCGCGCGTAAAACTGTGTATATGTAGGCGTTTATGCATATATGTGTGTGTGTATGTACGATTGTGAATATGTATGTGTCTATTTGGGTGTTTCTAGCTGTGAATATACATGTGTTTGTGTGTGTGTGTGTGTGTGTGTGTGTGAATGAGGACATTTATAAACGTATATTTATTGCTCCTCGCCAAATAATTCGGTCATTCCAAATGAAGAATATTCTTGTAGAGCCTCATTCCAGCAGTTTCTAGCCGTCAGCTACTCTCTACCTCCCTACCCTCGCCCTCACCCTCTATGCAACCCCCTCCTCCCACACCCTTCCTCGAACTCCGCCTTCAGTTTGTCTTGTTTGATGTTTTTGTTCACATTCTTAACCTCATCACCTTTCATTCATTCCTTCTCCAGATTCCATCATCATCGCCCCCAATAAATTTTAAAATATCTTTGAAAAAGACATCTGTGTGTGTGTGTGTGTATATGATTGTGTTATTTCTTTACTACCCACAAGGGGCTACACACAGAGGGGACAAACAAGGACAGACAAACGGATTAAGTCGATTATACCGACCCAGTGCGTAACTGGTACTTATTTAATCGACCCCGAAAGGATGAAAGGCAAAGTCGACCTTAGCGGAATTTGAACTCAGAACGTAGCGGTAGACGAAATACCGCTAAGTATTTCGCCCGGCGTGCTAACGTTTCTGCCAGCTCGCCGCCATGTGTGTGTGTGTGTGCGCTGGTTTTCCCTCTGTCACTTTCTTTATACAACCCCCCCCCCCCCGGCTCCCTTTCTTCAGTTTATCCCACGGTAAACGATTATCTACCAAGAACATAAACGCGTCTGATGTTTCTTTTTCTGTTCTCAGTGAAAACCAACCAACTGCAACTGTCTAATTACATCTAATTAATTTCAATTACTCCACATGCATTCACTACTAAAATCTATGTTTTCTTATTGTTTATTGCAATCGACTTTGAAATAAACGCTCAGCCCTCCCTCATTCAATTAACTTCTGCAGTTTTCTGCTGATGTAATTAAATGAGAGACAGCTAAATATTTCATTCTTTTCTCTGCTTATTACTTATCTCTGCCCTCTTCCTCGAACCGCTTCCTATTGACCCAACCCAGTCTGTAATTGATCACCTATCACTAGACATCTGTCACCCTCCCCATTACTCACCTGTCACCGCCCTTTCTATCATCCTTCCTCTCTCTCCTGTATTATCATTATGTCGCTCGCCACCCTGTCTGTGCTGCCAATAATCTTCCTTTCAACTAACTGCTACTCATAAGGCTTCCATCGATCCAAGGCTGGGGTAAAGACACATGTCCAAGATGCCGTGCTATGGGATCGAATCCAGGACCTCATAATTGCAAAGTGTTCAACCATATGGCCATGCTTGCGCTCGTCCACGCATGCGCGCACACACACTCACACAGAAATATGAGTAACACGAACAACATGATGATCCCCTCAAGTTCACCGTTGAAGATAAGAACGGCAATTGGAGCAGCTTCGCTCATTCTCACTGTGGACATCATTGAACGTAACAGACTTGACAGAGAAGGAAAAATTGTATCCTAGCGAGATTGCTAAATTGCACCCGACATGATAAACCGCACATGCTGGAGTGTCAATCTATTAGTTAGAGGGGGAAAATTGCTTTGTAGATCATGTTTAGAAGTTTGATTGTGTTGCTAAAGGATTACAAGATCAGAACTGACCTAGCGCCAAACAACATTGAATACTTCTGTACCCCTTTAGAGCTGTGACCTGGATATAAACAACGACAAGAACAATAAATATAAAAGAAAAAGCTGTAACTGACCTATTTTTATATAAGTTCCGGTCGACCGGCGGTATTGGTGTACATTCAGTGACGTTGGTACTGTTGTTAGGCAAATGATGCTCTTTTAGTTTACTATTTGTGACAGCATTTCCGATTCCCAACCAAAGGGTCATGATGACAGCCGCGCTGAACCCAACTAAAGTGCCCTGTGGCAAAGAAAAAAAAATACAGAAAAAGAAATATTGTTAATACGTTTCATCTCTTATTTAATTCGCTTGGAAAGCATATTAAATAGGAGATATAATTAAAGAGATTAATTAGGAGATAATGTTGAAGATGTCTAGAAGTGTCTCATCACGAATAGAAGAGGTGTGTGTGTGTAGGGGGATACTGAGGTATCGTTTATGGAGAATATTCGATAATGATGGTCTCCATCTTGTGTGACAACCACCAAAAATGTCTTTCATATCTCCAGTAGCTGAACGGAATATTTTCAACCAATATTAAACTGATTAAACAGTCTGCAATTATAGACTGAAATCGCCATTTACGTTGCTTATCTGTGACTTCGTTATGCTGGGAGATGAACTGAGCAAGCGACGAATAAGTATCTTTGTCATCCACCTCAGTCCTCTCGACGGACAGCAAACTGCCTTCTCTTACGTGGGTGTCTCTAAAACATACACTTAATAACAACTTTCTCTGAATAATATGGTTGCAACAAGCAAGTTTTCATACCTGTAGGGCACTTTAAACACTATCCAGGAAGCTGCAGACTAAAATGCAAACAGTAGCACAAAATATGGCAGCAAATGTATCATTTATCCAGGAGTCATGACCTGGATAAATTATTGATTTTTGATCTTACTATATCCATCCATCCATCCATCCATCCGTCCGTCCGTTATTGATACTAAGAAACTAAATTACTCTGCAATAGAAATTTCGCTTTCTTTGACCATGTCGTCTCATTAAAATAGCATCAAAAAGGCTCAAAAAGGAAAACAAAAAAGAAAGCAAATGAATTGTAAAATAGAATTTTCCAGTAATATTTGACAATTCCTTATTGTTAAAACACATTGAAAACATTGAAAAAAACTTGGAGAGTGGAGTAGACACGTACTTTGGTGTTGGCCCATGGAACAAAGAGTCCAAGAACGAACATTCCGGTGATTGGTCCTGCGATAGTGTTCAAGATTATCAGAGTTGTATGAAGAATGTTGGGGTTCAAGTGATGGATCACGTAGGAAAACAGAACCGCTAAGCTACCAAATATCAACGCTGAAATTAAACAGAAAACGTAGAGAAAATGATTTACATTCTGTAGCTAATACAGTTTTCTAATTTTAGCTTAAGGCCAAATATATTACTGGTACTTATTTTAATAAATATCAGAACAATCAATGATATAGTCAATTGCAATGAGATCTAAAAATCAGAACATAGACTTGATGTTAAATGTTATTGACCCTGGAGGATTTGAAAGTCAATTCGACTCTGACTGCATTTGAACTTGGAACATAAAGAGTGCAAAGTACTTCATTTGGTGTCTTATTATTAGGGATACTCTTCTTTATAGTAGGGTGCTAAGGGTTATAAAATAGTTTTAAGTAAGATGTAACACGATAAAGTCCAAGTAGAACAGCCAGAGATAATATTGGTTTCAAATTTTGACACAAGGCCAGCAGTTTTGAGGGGAAGGGCTAAGGGGATTAGATCGACCCCAGTGCTCGACTGGTAATTATTTTATCGGCTCTGGACGGATGAAAGGCAAAGTCGACCTCGGTGCATTTGAACTCAGATCGTAAAGACGGATGAAATGCCGTTAAGCATATTGCTAGGCGCGATAACGATTCTACCAGCTCGCCGTCTAACAGCCAGACACAGTATGTTCTACCATTTTATTGTTCTACTTTTACAGCCTACACTTGGTACTATGATAAAACCAGGCAGCGAATGTGCTACATTGGAAACTGTGCGAAAAGTTGGGGTTAGAGAGAGGCAAGACGTGGTATGAGCACAAACGGCAGAGAGTGGCGGAGTTGGAGACGAGTAAAATCCTCTGGGATTTCCCAATCCAAACAGATCAGGTGCTAGAGCATAACAAACCAGACCTGGTGGTGGTGGTGGTGGTGGTGGACAAGGTGCACCACATATGCTTTATATATTTGACGTTGCGTGCCCCTTTGACCTACGAATACTCAAGAAGGAAGGTGGAAAGATAGATAGTTATTTGTGGTTAGACACTAGTCATGTTCTCTTTGATTCGACTTGTTTCTGTTTATACCTCGGAGCTTTTCAATCAATGTTGATTTTTCACAACGGATTTCTTCCTCTCTGTCGAGTTTTGTGTGATTTAGATTATGGAATGGGTTTTTCCTTCCAATTTCCCCAATATATTTTGGTTTCGTTTTAAGTTCTTTCATTTATATCTGATGTTTTTTTTTATCTAAATCTCTTTTCATTTGAAGTAGAAAAGTTCTTTTTGTTGTTTTCATATTTTCTTATTATGCTTATCAGCGTCTCCTTGCTTTCTTCTAAGTATTTTTGTAGTCCTGCTTTTGTTATTTCGTTGTAGTTTTCTGTTTTTATTAGACTCTGCTTCACTTTTTCTGTCTGAATGGTTCAATTCCCTTAACATCCAGTTTATTATGTTGAAATTATAAGGCGCTGAGCTGGCAGAGTCGTTAGCACGCCGGGCGAAATGCTTAGCAGCATTTCGTCTGTATTGACGTTCTGAGTTCAAATTCTGCCGAGGGTGACTTTGCCTTTCATCCTTTCGGGGTCGATAAATTAAGTACCAGTCAAGGGCTGGGGTTGATGTGATCTACTATGCTCGCCCTCCCCACAAATTCTAGGTCTTGTGCCTATAAAAGAAAGGATTATGTTGAAACTATAATTTGCATCTGGAAATGGTTAATCTAGTTTTACCCATCGTCACTACTATCGTTGTTATCGTCATTATTATTGATTTGACTCAGGTTTGGTCTTATTCGGTTTACTGCATGTAATCTTAGGTATTTCCAGTGCTTAGAACCCTCCTGATAATCTTTCCTCCCCTAAGAGACAAACTTTCTCTAAAAGACATTCTATTCCAATCTCCTTCAACCATTTGTCCATATCTTTCCTTACAGTTCTCAATGCACCAATCAGCATAAGCACAGCCTTTACAGTTTTCATATTCCAAATTCTTACAATTTCAAATCTTAAGGGATTCTTTTTGTTTTTCGTCTTCTTTCTTCACAATTCTGGAACGAAACGGACATGGTAGGTCAATCAATAAGCAACTTCGCTTTTCCCTGTATATTATTGTTATGTTTGGTCTATTATTTTTTAGCTTCTTGTTTGTTTGAATAAGAAAGTCCCACAGAATCTTAAAATTCTGCGACTCCAGGACACTTTCGACTCGATGATCATACTATGTATCTTCAGCTTCAAATCCATATTTCTGGCAAAGCTTCTAGTGTAAAACTTTTACAACTTGGTTATGCCTCCCTTTCTTTTATTCTTCCAGAGCCATCTTGGGACATTCTTCCACACTGTCTCGTTCCAAGTTCCACAGATTCTGACACATTTTCCTCAAATACATTTTTTCCTCAACTTGTTTGTTTTTATTATTTGATCTTGGGCTGCTACAGTTAGGCTCTTTGTTTCTATTTTTGGCCCCCTTTTTAACCAGGCCCAGAATTCTGTTCCGCATGCGTCTTCAGTGGATCTCCAAAATTGGCCATGCAGTGGTTTCTCTTCAATCTGTCTGACATGCTCTCTTTGTATTTCATTCTTGTCTTTTTCTCCTTTTACGCGCTTCATCACCTCTTCTTTATTAACTGTCTTTTACAGTTTTTCTGTGATGCTCTGTAAATACTCTTCTAGACTTTTTTCTCTCCGCCTGTACACGTTCTTTTACTGTTATAAAGCCTCTTCCACCCTGGTCTTTCTTCAAGTTGATATCAGTTTTCGGATTGTGGGCTCCATACATTGTCAACAACTTCCTAGTTTTTTTCTGTCAAGTTCCGTGATATTGTTTTTGGTTCAAGTCTATAATTCCGACTCCATATCTGATTAAGGGTACTGATCTTGAATTTATTGCTTCAATAAGATTTTTGAAATTCAGTTTTGGTTGCAATAATTTTCTTACTCTCCTTGTGTACTCCCTACTGGTAATTTCTTTCATTTCTTCATTTTTTATTTCGTCTACTTCCAGTATTCTCAAGTACTCATATCATTGTCCTTTCTCAATCGCTCATTGCTATTTCAATTCCTTGGCTTCTTTCAAATTTTCCTCGTTTCATTTTCAATATAGTGCACTTTTCTATCCCAAATTCCATATCTACGTTATTATTATTATTATTATTATTATTATTATTATTATTATTATTATTATTATTATTATTATTATTATTATTATTATTCAGTAGTTTTATTTGTATAACGTGCTTTCACTTCACTACCGAGCGCAGCTCTGTGTGCCTTGGGTATGTGCTGTGGTTTGCAGTGATGTTCTTATGGTTACTGTATTGAAAGTGTTTTGCGTAGGATGTGTGAAGTGCCCAGTAGTGCAATTTTCTGTATGTTATATATATTTGTAAGTCCTGGTGTTTTTGTTATGTATTTGTCTGAATATTTTTTTATTATACCTAAGGCACCTACTATGATAGGAATTGTTTCTGTTTTTAGATTCCACATTCGAGTTATCTCTTTTTCCAGGTCTTTGTATATTGAAAGTTTCTGCATTTCTTTTAGAGAAACGTTGTCATCTGCTGGTATTGTGAGAGGAGTCGAGTTCATTTCAGATATTCTCATTTTAAAAATCATCTCTGGATAATCGTTGAGAGGACGTTGGTGTTGCCTTGGTGGAGATTTACACTCTCTGAGTGCTCTTGTTATGATTATTATTGTTGTTATTATTATTATTATTATTATTATTATTATTATTATTATTATTATTATTATTATTATTATTATTGTTATTGTTGTTGTTGTTGCTGTTGTTTTTTCTTCTTTCTTCAAATTTTCTTCCATTTCTCGCCGAGTGTTTTTCGTACACCTAGGGCAGAGAAGCTCATTGTATGCATTCCCAGTTTACATACGCAAATTCACAAGTAAAATATGTATTTAAAAAAAGTTAATAAACAGATAAATTCATGAATGGATGTTGTTTTCACAGCGATAATTCTCTTCTCAGTACATGAGTCGTTCCAGTTAAGACGATTTTTTGCACTTCCTGTAGGGATGGTAAGCCTGGTATCATTTTCAAATAGGTTTCAGTACCTTTTTTAAATCATTCCTAGAGATCCTACGATCACTGGTATGGTAGTCGCCTTGAGGTGCCACATTTTTTCAATTTCTATTAGCAAGTCTTTATATTTACTGATCTTGTCAAATTCTTTCACCGCTATATTGTGATCGCAAGGAATACTCATGTCAATTAATAAACACACCTCTTTTGTCTGATCTTATATAATAATATCCGGTTTATTAGCTTTTATAGTTTTGTCGGTATGTACGGAGAAGTCCCAGAGAATCGACACATTTTCTCCCTCAGTCACAGCTTCAGGATGGTGTTTATACCATTTGTCAGCGGTTTTGATTTTATAATGCCGACATATTGTCCAGTGTAAATACTGGCCGACTCTGTCATGTCTTGCTTTATATTCTACAAGTGCTAAGACTCTACACCCTGAGATTAGGTGGTCTATAGTTTCAATCGCATCGTTACAGAATCGGCATTTTGGGTCAGCTCCATTTTTTATCACATTGGCTTAGTAGTTCCGGGTTAATAAGCTTTGATCTTGAGCAGCTAATATGAAACCTTCACTCTCTGCTTTTAGCCCTGAACTTCGTAACCATTGATGCGTGTGTCTCTGGTCGACATCAGCTTGTTTGCTACGAGCCACATACTTGCCATGCAGAGGTCTCTGTTCCTATCTGCTAGCTAATTTTTCATGTGCTTTTGTCTTTGCAATTAATTTTCTTTTCTTTGCAGCAGCAGTTGGCGCATTTCCTTCAACCTGATCAAGCTGGTGGGTATCTAAAAGATCAGCAGCGAATTTTTTGCTCTCTTTCAGAATAGAGTGAAGTTTTTTTCGGTCTTTCATGTTTTTCAACAAGTTTCAGCATCCAATCGTTGGTTGTTTCAAGGTATTTGGCCAGTCCGATTGTGGTGGTTTTGTACGTAAGTTCAAGCTGGATCAAGCCTCGACCTCCCTGAGCTCTGGGAAGGTAAAGACGATCCACATCTGCCTTTGGATGGTGCATCTTATTACAAGTCAGTAGCTTGCGGATTTTTCTATCCATTTTCATTATTTCACTGGTATTCCAGTTAAGCACATTGAAGCTATAAAGAACAACTGGGACTGTTAAGGAATTTATGGCTAACACCTTATTATATGTATTCAGCTCAGACTTCAGGACTGCTCGAACATTCCTTCCTAACCTTCTATAACATTCCTTCCTAACCTTCTATAACATTCCTTCCTAACCTTCTCTTTCATGCTTGCATTCTGGATACCAGAGCCTTCATTTATTCCTAGGTATTTATAGGTTTGTTCCTGCTTAAGTTCTTTTATTACTGTTTCGACATCTAATTCGATTGAACTTGACTTTACCCGTTTCCCTTTCTTAAATTATTATTATTATTATTATTATTATTATTATTATTATTATTATTATTATTATTATTATTATTATTATTATTATTATTATTATTTTTATTATTGAGTGAGAGAGCAGTGCACCTTTACCCCTCTTCATGTAGAGCCTATGTACATTCGCCTTAGGGTGGAGGGCACCATGCATTGTCATTGTCTTTCGGGTAGTGCGATAGAGTTAGTCAATCTCCGCTCGTGTCCATCTCAGGATGGATGCACTATAGCAGACTACAGCAATCGCCTATATGTTGATGGCAGTCACAAGGTTCCTTCAGTTGAGTTTTGATTTCAAGAAAAGTTTGAGGCGCTTGAAATATGCAGTGATGACTTTTTCTTTCATTTCTTTCTGCAAGATATTGTTTAGCTCCAGGATCCCAAGTTACTTGTACCCATCATCATGCAGGTCTTCCATTCTCTCTCCGTTTGGCAATTCTATGACCCTACAATTTACTCTTTTCCCCCGCTTCAAACTAAGCACCACACACTTCGAGATACCGAATTCCATCCCTACATCTTTGCTACACGTCTGCGCAGTCTCAGCCAGCATCTCCGTTTCAGGCTCTGTTATCGCGAACAGTTTTAAATCATTCATGAAGAGAAGGTGGTTGAGAGAAGGTGGTTGAGACAAGGTCCATTCTTTCTCAGCTCATAATGCGCGTTGACTTTGCGTAAGACAACAGAAAATGGGGTCCAGGCTATAACGAATAACAGGTGAACAAGAGTAACCTTGGAAGATACCTCTTTTGATTGTTACCTCGGCTGAGTGCTGGTTGTTACAGGAAAGACACGTTTTCCAACTAGGCATGCTGTTCTTAATCAGTGCACACACGTTCTCAGCTATTCCACACATGTCGAGTGTTTCCAAAATAGACGAATGCGTCAACATGTTGTAAGCCTTTTTGAAGTCTATCCAGGCCATGCATACATTTTTTGGGTCCTTGGTGCCCTTGGATCCTTTTCGATATCCCTTTTGTTCTACTGGCAGCAGATTGTTTACCGCAAGGAACGGATATATTTTCACTGCGAGGGTACTTGAAAATACTTTCCATAGGAGTTTAAGACAAGCAATGATTCGGTAATTACCAATCCCATTGCCCTTTGACCAATCTTTCATTAACAATATTGTTTTTCCCCTCTACCATCCACTCCGGAACTGCTCTGCTCTGTAGGCAATTGTCTAATTGCAACGCATTTCTCTTGTGTGTTGACCTAAACCACTTGAGAGCCTGTAGCTTTGAATTCCGTCTGGTCCTACCGCTTTTATTATTATTATTTAGGCGGTGAGCTAGCAGAACCATTAGTACATCGGGCAGAAAGCTTAGCGGCATTTCGTCCGTCCTTACATTCTTCTCGGGGTCGATAAAATAAGTACCAGCTGAACACTGGGGTCGATGTAATAGACTGGTCCCCTCTACTAAAATTTCAAGCCTTGTGCCTTTAGTGGAAAGGATTATTGTTATTATTTTAATGAAAACTCTCAACTTATTTTGTTGGATACTTCGAGCAAAATGCTTAGCGACGTCTCATCATTTATTATTTTAGCGGAATATGGCACAGAGTCATAGATATTACAGGAGGAGGCAAGTGAACTGCACTGATCCCCAGCACACCCCTGGTATTTTTTTTATTAAAGGAAGAAGAGAAACGTCTACGATTCCATTATTCTTATTTTCTATGAAAATATTCTTTTTGGCAGAAAAAACGGTAAAAAAGAAAATATAATGAAAACAAAAACTAGAAAGTACAATCGCATGTGTTTGTGGTTTGGCAGAATAAAATATAAAGAATCATCTGTTGATGTCTGAGATATTGGTTGTTAAAGAGACAACAGGGAGGTGCCAACACCTTCAGACTGAACCTGTTGTTCCTCTCTAGAGAGAGGAACCAGTTATTTAAAGAGGAGAGTAATCATACCACCAAAATTACTTCCAAAGAATGGTTTATTGAGGAATGGAACATTCAATGAGAACAAGTTCCAGCGCGCGCACGCGCGCACACACACACACACACACACACACACACACACACACACACACACACACACACACACACACACAAATTGACATAACAAATGCTGCCTGGGTGGTTCAAAATTACCAAAATATTTTCTCAAGAAATGTCTATGCATTCTTTTTTTTTTTTTTATTCTAGCATCGTTCATGTGATTCTGGGATTAGTCTATTTTGTATAAATATTAAGAGCTGGTGATGTTACAAGAGGCTGGAATACTTCTTGTGATGCTGACTATTTAACTGGGAAGTGGGTTGATGACGTGAATTTCGTTAAGTCATCACTTAAATAATCTAAAATGCTCGACTGTTGTCTTGATTGGTTCAGTCTGTAATTGTATTAAGATGTTCCGTTGCAACATAAAAACATATTCTTAGTTTTCGGTTCAAACTAAGAACATTTATTTTCATTTGACACGCAGTTTCAAGGTTTTAATACCACTGTGTTTAAAGACTTGTGGGAGTATATAAACATGACAATATAAGTGCTATGGACATAGAGGTCGCTGGTGATGTCTTTCGACATTGCCGCCATCTTCATTACGTAGAAGATGGCGGCAATGTAATCTTCTGTCAACGGTTAACAGTGGTACAAGGCCAGAAATTTGCAGTGAAAAAAGGCAGTCCTCTGAATCTAGCAAGTACTTTACTAGTGTCTGTTTTTTAGAGGCCCTAGAGGAATGACAAGACAATTTTAGCGAGATTTGAACTCAAAACGTGATTCATAATCCAAGTAAATACTGGCATTCAATTCCATTGCCGTTTCTTGGCATCTGTAAACCGCCAACTGACTTACCTATGGCTATTGTTATTTTACCGGAGGTTTTGCTGCCGATTGGTTCTTTTCTCATTTTTAAATAAAGAGGATCAACAAAGTCGTAGTAAGTGACAGCAGCCAATGAATTGATTCCAGACGATATTGTGCTGGGAAGAGAAAGAAGAAAGGTAAAACACAAAACATTACGTTTGAAATATATTTGAGACGGAAAAAGAAAGGAGATAGGAAGCTTGACTCATGAATTTTTTTGTAAGGATAGTTATATATTTATGGAGGTTCATGACGATGATGATGATGATGATGATTATGATGCTCATCATCATCATCCACTATAGAAGGCCATCTTTACTAATATTGGTTTCAAATTATTGCACAAGGCCAGTAATTTCTGGGGAGGGGTAAGACGTTTACATCGATACCAATGTTCAACTGCTACATATTTTATCGATCCGGAAAGGATGAAAGGCAAAATCGACCTCAGTAGGATTTGAACTCAGAAAGTAAAGATGAACGAAATCTGGCCACCATTCTATATCTCTCCGTTTTAAACTTTACTAAATGTGTTTCCCAGTGTTTATATTATTTCATCCTTCGCTGCTCCATGGTCTGCCTCACTTGACTTGGACGTCCACCCCTTCTATGGCTAAACTATTAAATACCAGTAATACAATGATGTCCAATGCAATTTCTTGAAGTCTTCTCTTGAATAATCGATCTTCTATAGAATAATCAGTCTTCCATTTATATAAGAAGTCAATATTTATTTCAGCTTTCTGATTTGAGCCCCAGGCCAAGATTTAAGTCGCTGGTCGAGACTGCGATACGATTTCAGTCATTTGTAGAAGCGACTTGCAGTGTTAATATCTGAAGGAAAGGCATGAACGACTCGCTCACTTCCTTTCTTTAAAATACGACATCCTTCAATCAAAACAAACGCTAAATTCTTTTAAACCAACATAAACGATGGAAATGAATGAAAAATGTGTTTCTGTGTCTCGTGAAATCACGAAAGAAACCGTCTACTCACCTCAAAGCTCCACAGAAAATACAGGAAACAAACAAACCGGGAAGACCGCTATACTTGCCTAAGGCCTGGGTTATAAAGTGAGGTAGAATCTGTAAGAGAATGACAAAGACAAAAATTAAAGATTTGTCACAGGAACTTTTTTTGTTCTAAATATATTGGTTCCAAGTTTTGGCACGAGGCCAGAAGTTTCGGGAGGAAACTTCTGTTTCTATTATTCCCTCCTTCATATGTCCCCTTAATCCACACGCAAAACATATTGGAGGTCTACCCTCCACAACAATCCTTAATCTGGTCTCGTCTGGCAACACTAGCTCTTCCACAATCTTATGGAGGTCTGGTAGGCTTATATAGACCATTACTTCCAGCCCATGTCCCCCATCAGTTCACATCCGTAGTCTTTGGCATTTTAAAAACTACTGCTTCTTCCTCTGTATGATAGAGGATGGCTGCCACCAGCCATACCTCGTCAATTTCAAGGGTCACTCCATCTATCCTTACTCTGGCCGCACGTTTGCCACAGTAAGTAGGTAGTAGTGCCCACTCCGCTGATTTCAAGGCTATAGTGGAGTGCTTCTTTGCTTCATTTTCGTTTACGAAGCGCACATCCACCATGCCGAACTTCCGTTCTCTGGTGTAGAACGTGGTTGATTCTTTCACCTCTTTCAAACTTTCCTCTACCGCTTCTACTTTCTTCGACGCTATGTTTAGAGTTCTATAGGTGATAGTTCTCTTTTCCGTATTCTCAATAACTTCCTTGGGAGGCGTCAGTCTGAGACTATCTCCTTCCTTTCTCAACAAGGTGTATTTCTTGAAGTCCTTGTCTTTCACGAACCTGCAGTAGCTCCGCTGACAGGCTTTTGCCAGTCACCGCAGCATAACTGCCTGTTTGCACTTGTCTATTCTCCACAATAATGTTCTTCACAACTTCGCCCATAAATGGGGAAGACAAATAAAAATTCCAGCAAATTCAAGTAGCAACAATAATTCAACAATTCAAGAAATAACAGGTTTACACTAACAGGACTCACATGGAGCGCACACACTTTCTATTAAAAAACAACAACAAACGTTTCTGCTAGCTCTATATCTTTATCTGGGAATAATAGCCCCAACATAGAATGGACATTACAAGGACAGACAACACAAAACGTGGGATACATATAACGAATGATGAGTATGAAATGAAATATTCACAATGAAAGGATGAAATGACTTACGAGCCTATCCCCCCCCCCCAAGCTCGCAGTTTCATTTAATTGTTCTTTTTATACAGTTTTTAATCTGTTTTACTCTTCGGTTGTTATCTGTTCCATCAGATCCTCTGTCGTAACAACATTGAGTAGATTCTCGTAACGCACATATAATTTACTTGCTGTAATTCTTCCCGGGAACAACTCTTTATCCTTCTCCACTTTATCCTTCTCCACTTTATCCTTCTCCACTTTATCCTTCTCCACCAGTACTGCTTTTCATATTCCTCAAACATCTCTGGGTCCAATATCACTCTTATTGACCCTTTTATTATGGATATCCTTTTCTCTATCTCCATTTCTTTGGCATAATACATCACCGTTCGCAAATTAGGATTTCCATTTTGCCATACGTATCTCATCTTCTCTTCCACTCTTTCCTCTCACTCTTTAATTTTCGCCGCTTTTGCTGGATCTCTTCCACCAATATTTGCTTCCTCACCTTCTTGAGTTCGCTTCTCTTTTCCCTCTTCTTTTTCTTAGGGCTTTTTGGCGGTGAATCAACTCGTGCTCTCTTTCTCTCTGTTGCAGTTTCCCCCACCTTTTTTTCTTCTTCCATTTTTCTTCCTCCACCGCTACTTCACTCGCTACTGCTTCCTCCATCTGTACTTCTCTTAGGGGACACTTTGCCTGCATGTGTACGCTACTTCTGCATTCATAGCACACGGGCGGCATCCCCTCCACCACGACTCTCAGTCGCGTGTCATCGGGGAGCACCAACTCCTCCGCAATGTTGTGCAGATCTGGCAGGGTCACATGGGTTAAAATTTCTAACCCAAAACCCCACCAGTTGAACTCCTTTGACTTTTCAACGTTGACGATTTCTACTTCCTCCTTGCAATTAAATATTATTGCTGCTACTATCCATTCTTCATCTATCTCCGGGGGAACACTTCCTATCCTTATCCTTGCTGCTTTTCTGCCGCAGTAGATAGGCAAGAGTGCTCATTTATCTGTTCTCAGGGGTACAGTGGAATACCTTTTCGCCTCCTCTTCACTCTTAAAACGCTGTACCATATTTCCTGCCTCTCGCGTAAAACGTTGTTACCTCCTTAATTTCATTTAGACATTCCTCAATTTCATCCACCTCTGCTACCTCAATCCTCTTCGGAGCCACATTTAACGTTTTATAAATAATAATTTTCTTTTGTGCTTTTTCTACGGCTTCCTTTGGTGGAGTAACACGTAGGCAGTCTCTTTCCTTCTTAATATATTCAAAGTGCTTCTTTAAATTTTTCTTTTCCATTTTAATCTGCTTCATTTGCATTGCGTCGGCTGACAGGCCTTTGCCCGCCGCCGCTGCGTAGCTAGTAGTCTGCACACCCAACAATGGGTATAAAAGAAATTTTCGAATGTTTAACAAAAATTAATAACAGTCAAGAATTTTAACAATTTTCATTAACAACCTTCAACAACAATTCAACTCACAGTATCTCCGCTCCTATTCACAAAACACAACTTCAGAGGCCTGGGTTTAAACAGCTCACCGACTACCTCCCAAAATATTTCTTTATTGCCCACAAGGGACTAAACATAGAAGGGACAAACAAGGGATTAAGTCGATTATATCGACCCCAGTGCGTAACTGGTACTTATTTAATCGACCCCGAAAGGATGAAAGGCAAAGTTGACCTCTGCGGAATTTGAACTCAGAACGTAACGGCAGACGAAATACCGCTAAGCATTTCGCCCGGCCCGCTAACGTTTCTACCAGCTCGCTGCTTTATACACATACACACACACACACACACACACATATATATATATATATATTTTTATTGCCCACAAGGGGCTAAACACAGAGGGGATAAACAAGGACAGACAAAGGGATTAAGTCGATTACATCGACCCAGTGCGTAACTGGTACTTAATTTATCGACCCCGAAAGGATGAAAGGCAAAGTCGGCCTCGGCGGAATTTGAACTCAAAACGTAGCGGCAGACGAAATACTGCTAAGCATTTCGCCCGGCGTGCTAACGTTTCTGCCAGCTCGCCGCCTTATGCACACATATGTATTGTTGGGGCAATGTGAACAATTGTGTAACGGGTGAAGTATTGACAGAACCACTAAGTTATAGGGGAGGATGGATAAAGAGTAAATCGACTCGTTTGTTCCTCTGCCAGCTAATTATATCAACTTCGCTATCAGCTGAGTCCAAAATATTTGGTTGTGAAAGATGGAGACTAGGAATTAGATAGGCGGTCTCTACATGTTGCAGGGTTAATTTTCTGACTGAAAGCTGTACAGTTAGTTGAATTGGGTTAATGTGTTCCAGTAGGGGCTTTATGGGACGAAAAGGAATAGAAAATTAAGTAGTGAGTTGAAACTAAAATCTTAGATTTATTAATTCCGGCACAAATTAAGGACGGTTCACCCATTTGTGATGTTTTAAGGAAGGGAAGTGACTAAATGGCCGCTAAACTCAAAGAAACTGTTTTACTTACTTTGTTGTATGAATGAATAATGCGTATAGGATCGCAGTCAGCGTAATTAGCATAAATGATGAGCCCCGTGACACATAACAAGGTCAATATTAATAACGAGACTGGCATAGCAATATAGACAGAGCTGAAAGAGAAGCAAAGAATTATTAATAAACAAAATAGATTCATCACACCAATGTTTGTTTTGATGTACAGTTATAATAAAAACACATTTTACATTAATTTGATGGCTTCCTCTATACATTTGCTGAGTACAAGTTTATCATTTTCAAACAAGAATATTATTGACAGTGACTTCGAAATTTCGGCCAGCTTGTCAGGAGGCGTAGCTCTGTGGTAAGAAGCTTGCTTCCCAACCACATAGCTCCGGGTTCAGTCCCACTGTGTGGCACCTTGGGCTATAGCCTCTCCTTCTTTTATAGCCAAGGGCAAACCAAATCCTTGCGAGTGGATTTGTTAGACAGAAACTGAAAGAAGCTCGTTTTATATATATATATATATATATATATATATATATATATATATATATTTAAAAATTTATTAATGAGGGTAGAAATTGATATTGATCAATTAAAACCAGTGGTCTAGCATATTAAAAAATCCGAAGATTAAAATTATATTACATACAAGAATAAGAGGAATGACCAGCAAATGTGGATTCCTGAATGCTAGAAATAGATGCCGAATCATCCAACCACGAAAAAGAATGTTCTCAGTAGAAAAAAATCAGCGACACTACTGAGAACATTCTTTTTCGTGGTTGGATGATTCGGCATCTATTTCTAGCATTCAGGAATCCACATTTGCTGGTCATTCCTCTTATTCTTGTATATATATATTATAATATTAGGGAATGTAAAATTCCAAACATACAGGAATATTCAATTTAGTAATACCAAATTGAATTTTATAATAAATAATAGATGTATGTAAATATAATTTAGAGAAGAACCAGCGATATACAATTCAAACAATGAAGGAGACCAATCACCATCCAGATTGGTCTCCTTCATTGTTTGAAGTGTATATCGCTGGTTCTTCTCTAAATTATATATATATATATATATATATATATATATATATATATATATATATATAATATTTAAAGAGGTCAACAATTATATATCCGCTGCATCGGAAATCTGCAATGGCTCCATAACTCAGTCTTGGAGCCCTTGTAATCTCTTACAGCACTTACCTAGAGTACCTAATCGTTTAGATCATCTGTGAACTAAACCCCCATACTTTGTGTGTATGTTTGTATATATATATATATATATATATATATATATATATATATATATATATATATATGCGTGTCTTTGTGTTTATTTGTCCCCCCACAACCGATTGGCAGCCAGTGTTGGTGTGTTTATGCCCCCGTAACTTAGCGGTTCAGCATAAAAGACCGATAGAATAAGTATCAGGATAAAAGAAGTACTGGGGTCGATTCGTTCAACTAAAAATTCTTTAAGGTGGTGCTATAACAATTTTGGCACCTAAGTTTTACTTGTAAACTTTTTTCTCTCTCTCTGCGTATACACACACACACACACACACACACACACACACACACACACACACACACACACACACACACACATATATATATATATATATATATATATATATATATATATATATATATATATATGATTTGATTTAATCTAGTTTCTAGTTTTAGCTCATGAGATGTGGCCATGCTGGGGCGCCGCCATTTGGTGTTGTTACATAATTTTACGGATCTTTTTTAAAACGGGGGCCACATTTTTCATTAACGAAACACTTTGAAACTTGGAACACTGGTAGAATGTGTCATATAAAACATCTTTTTCTCTTAGTCTTCTTTAAAAAAAAAGAAATCCATAACTTATTCCATGTTAAAGTTGTCGTATTTCTGTAATTTCAACCAATCACTGACGTCCATTCAGCCGATATACATTAAGTGCCGACTACATAAACAAACGATTCTGAAACAATTAACCCTAACCCTAACCCTAACCCTAGGGTTAGGGTTAGGGTTAGGGTTAGGGTTAAAGCAAATTTAAAATGAAAAAAGCAAATAAAACGAAGGTATGGAGATTAAATACGCTTTACATCGCTTAATCAGCCAAAGGAGTCAATATAAACAACTGAATAATTGTCAGTGATTGGTTGAAATTATCGAAATAAGACAATTTTTTACATGAAATAAATTCGAATACAAAAATATTTTTCTGTTCTATAACACAAAATAGATAAGTATACGAAGTTTGAAAGTCTTTCGGTACCAAAAACACTACGTAAAACATTAATGAAAAATGTGGCCCCCGTTTTAAAATAGATCCAATTTTACTTCCCTAATTCTTTTTAGAAATTAATATTTGGTACATGAGAGAGTTTGATGCCGCTGCTCTCATCTGCACTTCCTGCTGTGAAGTTGGTTCATCTGGGACACTTGACAGTAAGAGGTCCAGTTTCGTTTTAAATACACCTACATCCCCCTCATGTAGGTCCCTCAGGTCCTTCGGGAGGATACTGAAGGGCTGTGATCCCCTAAAGCCCAGGTTGTTGCAATATCTTGTCATCTATCTTGATGGCAAATTTGGAGTCCTTGGCGCTATGCAATGGCGCCCTGTTCTAGCATTAGTGTAACTCTCGATGCCAAAGTTTGGGACAAGTCCCTCTAGGATCTTTAAAATACGATGTCCTTCTATCAAAACAAACGCTGAATTCTTTTAAACTAACATAAACGATGGATATATTTGTAGCATATGGCTTGCATTACAGACATGAATTGTTGAAGTTTCAAGTCGATGTCCAGTGAGGAGAGACATTTAGACCAGTTTAGTTTGAGGATCCCTTTCTCAATTTGTTTCCAGTTTGCCTTATGGAAGTTCAAAATTTTGAGAGTTTCTTGTAAGCTGCATGTCCATGGTTTCCTTTGGTCTATACATGGTCAGCCCTACCATGCTGTGATCCGAGAGTAGCGTCAGTGTCACTTTCACATTATGGATGAGATGCATATCGTTTGTGAAGCAGAGAGATCCAGTATGTTACCTGCCCTGGTTGGTTGGAGTATTATTTGTTCCACGTACAAAGTGTTGATGAGGTTCAGGAGGGACTTCACCTGTCCTTGTTCGCATTGCGCCATTTCTGCGAGAAAAAGGCCCTCAAGCCATCCGACATTGCGCAGATTGAAATCTCCCATAAGAAGTACACTTATGTGTTGTTCTAATGTAACTAGAACTTCTATTTTTGTAAGGCAGCCTTCAAACTTGTCTGCGTGATTCGGAGTATCAGGAGGGCGATATGTAGCACATATGACTACATCGAGTTGTCTTATATGTACAATTAGTGTGTCATATATTGAATTTGAGTGTGACAAAAGGACCTGGGGTGTGAGGTCTTCGCGGATATACATAGCAACTCCACTATGACTCCTTTTCTATCGGTCCGTAATACAACATACTGTGGTATGTGTATTTCTGCATTTGCTATACCTGGTTTCAGGTGTGTTTCCGCACGTGCTATGCATAAGGCTTGATTGCATGCAACAAGAGCTCTCAGGAAAGGAATTTTTGTCCTATTACTAAGTGTTAACAGTCTGCTGATGTTCAGTAAGAGCACCGATGTGATGTGTGTGTTCTGCCAGTGACAATTGATAATTTAAAGAAAACAGAAAATATACATAGAATAATCATTTTTTAATCATAGTGCAGTCAATTAATAAGTTCTTACATTTTTTCGACTACGTTACGTTTCGGCCAATTGTTATTGTCCATATTTGCACTTTAAAGTGCATTATGATGTTATAAAACAATAGCCTCTTCTTGGTATATTGTCTGCTATTTTTTTCACTTCTCTCGAATGGAGAATTCATTCCTACAGAATGGTAAGCTTTTAGTTCTTTTGTTTAAGTGTGTGTTGGATGTTGTTCTAAAGATAGTTCAAAACTGACATTTTAACCATATATATATATATATATATATATATATACACACACATACACACTTGTGTGTGTGTGTGTGTGTGTGTGTGTGTGTGTGTGAGTGTGTGTGCGTGTGTACACCAGTATAGTTTAAAGTGGTGTCATTTGTAAAATAACTGGAATTACTTACGCAATTGCTGCCTTTTTAGTTGGGAGAGACACAAATCTCTGAATAATCATTTGTTGGAAAGAAAATGAAGCCATTCCTGAAAATGTTGATCCGAGAACACAACTCCAGAAGGAATAGATAAGCCGTGGGTCTGGATCGAAACTGAAAAATAACATTTAAACTATGTAGGTACCTTCACACTTATTATATACATATATATATATATAGACGGTTTAGATATAGATTCAAGGTTGAATATGGTACTTATGCGTAGGCACCCGAATATCGTATCCCAAAAGGATAGGTGATCAAAATAAAAAAAATAAGCAACACGGATTTCAAAGGTAATTGCAGTACGCACGTTTCATGCTACTCCAATTTATTTAAGTAATGCGAGCATTACATTAAATGCAATATGAAGAGCAATCTTCAGCTGCACGAAAATGCAGAAAATTACTGTAGAAAAGACATATTATAAATGTGGCAACATTTCAAATCCAAGTGGGAGAGAGAATACATAAAAATCCAAATGTGAGGAAGAATACATAAATCCATCTTGACATAGCCGAGTCTATCTCTTTAGAAGTAATTGTCCCTTATGCTATCACCACTAGATAAGAAACAATAAAATCTGAGACAGTTAAAACTTTTGTCTAGAATCAATTACTAGCCTGATAGACTCGGCTATGTCAAGATGGATTTATGTATTCTTCCTCAGATTTGGATTTTTATGTATTCTCTCTCCCACTTGGATTTGAAATGTTGCCACATTTATAATATGTCTTTTCTACAGTAATTTTCTGCATTTTCGTGCAGCTGAAGATTGCTCTTCATATTGCATTTAAGGTAATGCTCGCATTACTTGAATAAATTGGAGTAGCATGAAACGTGCGTACTGCAATCACCTTTGAAATCCGTGTTGCTTATTTTTTGATATATATATATATATATATATATATATATATATATATATATATATATATATTCTTACATGCGCACATACATCTATATATATATATGTATATCTATCTATCTATCTATCTATCTATCTATCTATCTATCTATCTGTCTATCTATCTATCTATCAGTCTGTCTGTCTGTCTATCTATCTGTCTGTCTGTCTGTCTGTCTGTCTGTCTGACTCTCTCTCTCTCTCTCTCTCCCCCTCTCCCCTACACACGCATGAATGCACATAGCAGATATTCAGGAATAACAGACTTGAGTGGTCCATGGTGTCCCAAAATAATTAACTAAATGGCTTTTCTAGGTGGTGCTATCGAGTTAGTCATGACCTGGGCTGACAATGGCTGAAGCCAATCCAAGTTAACTAAGTTTTATATATATATATATATATATATATATATATATATATATATATATATATATATATATATACCTATACCTATAGATGTATGTATATATACCTATAGATGTATGTATATATGTACAGTGTGTATACCTAATAAGATTGAAGTCCTTTCTGACTATGATTATTTTATACTTTATCTATTTGTCATATTAATTCATTCAATTTCTTAAGCTAATTATTAACGTAATCATTGGTATATTCTTTCATTCATACGATACTATTTTCACTGTAACTCAATATCTAACATTTTTTACCAATTATTATCATTATACAACCTATTACCCCTCAGCCAAGGTTTATACCAATATTAGTAATTAAATGAAATTCAGTCTGTTGAGATGTTTTGGAAGAATAACATGTTAATAACATAACGACATGTCTTTTTTTTTTTTACTTATTTTCTCTTCTGACGAGATTTTGCCCCCCCCCCCCACCATAATCGTGATTAACCAGTGGAACGTTTTAGATTATTTAATTCCTAATGTCGATCTAACATCCTCGAATTGACTATATATATATATATATATATATATATATATATATATATATGTAAACAAAAACAAGAAAGTGCTTTGAGGACTTTATTATGGAAAAAAGTAAGGAAGTATTTACATTTTTATCGAAATAAGAATAAAAAAGAAGTCCCCGTTTTCACTCGTTTTAAAAAGACAATATTAGCGGTCAGCATAGAATGGAACTAAAGCGGGAGCTTGTTTGGAGTCACTAGACCTGCTAGAAATAGCAACAAAAATCTATCTAAAATTCTATACTATCAAATAAAGTCAGCCTCGGATAATTTGCTTTAGATATGCTAATATCTTAAGAAATAGATGGTGTGGTCATTTTTGAAACTAATGCAATCATGGTTCCACTTGATTTTGGCTGACCTGTGGTTAAACAAGAGCAACAGTAGCAACAACGACAACAACAACAACTCAAGAAAAATATTCAATGGAAGAATGTCTTGTTCAAATAGAGAAAAGAGCCCCTTCACGGATTCACTGGATTTCTTCATCGGTATTTCGTTAATTGATGTCGTTAATGAGACTTCTAGCCCTGATTAACTCACTGGATCCTTCCATATCTTAAATATATTGCATTAACTATGCCATCGAACAACAATAAGCACAACATCTCAGATTAAACATTTCATACAGCAGCCGATAGCGTATTCTTAGGGACCAAACCAACAGCGACCGGTCTTCCAAGCCTCATTAAAATTTAGTTGTATTTCAAGAATCGATACTCACTCAAAATATGGCCATCGATCTCCTTCCGATATTATTCTGGAAACTTCGCTCGTTCCTCCGGCGTTTTGTATCCCAATCACAACGGTAACGATTAATGATGTGATCATCACGATAATCTGGAATACATCGGTCCAAATAACGGCACGTAAACCACCCTACAACAAAAACAACAACAAAATGTATTAATTTTTTAAAAAATTGTTTTAGAGGTGTTAGATAGAAGATATGCTGCTGCCAACGGGCAACGACGCAGCCATACACACACACATACACACATACACACATTTATATTATTTAAACTGAATTCCGTTCTTGTATCTGGAGTTTTACGTAACATCGATCATCAGTTAAAAAATGAACTTCACGCAGCACCATCTTTGTGTAGCAGCAGCAGCAGCAGCAGCAGCAATAGTAGTAGTAGAAGTAGTAGTAGTAGTAGTTACAGTGAAGTGAATGTCATTAGTGGCAGTATATTTAATATTAGATGCAATCAAATTGTCTGGAAACTGGCATGATGCTTTGATGACTGACACGGTAGAATGATTGACTCTATTGTATTAAAGCGAGTACCTTGATCTTCTGGGTTCAAATTCTGCCTCAGTCAACTTTCATATTTCTAGGAGCGATAAAATATGTCCCTATTTTGTATTGGGGTCGACTTAAATGATCGTATTTTCCCCTCCGTGCCAGATACTGCCCCAGTGTTAGATATCAATGTCATGTTTTTTTTTTTGGGGTGCATTAAAAATTTTATAAATCAATAAGCAATAAACAACAATAAAAAATATAAAGAATTAATAAAAGAACAAAGATAAAAATTTGAAAAGGAACAAAAAAAGAAAGAAAGAAAATAAGAAATAGAAGTGAATTTGCTCGATCAGTGTTTCCATGGAGACTTGCTTAATGGTACTTACAATGGCTGTGTATAATGTGCAGACAATTCCTGTCAAGGCGATAGCAACAGACGTAGGCATCCCGGTTGCTAGGGTAACAACAAAAAATGGAATACAATAGGATAAATTTCGAAATAAATAAAATAAGAAATATAAAGGAAAACAATTTTATGCTTAAAAGAAAAAGAAAAAAAAAAAAAGGAAACGATGGGGTTAAAATTGACGCCAAACCTTGGAAAATCAACAGCAGCAGCAGTGAACGAGGGAGTCTCTACGAAGTCACCCGACGCGCTAGAAACAGAAGTTAGTTCTCCCTCCCACGAATGTCTTAAATAAATAAATGATCAATGTTGTTTGATATACAGAAAGACAGGATGGTCTCGGCTGGAAACCTTTGAGAAGGACAGATGTAGGGCTAAACAACAACAACAACAACAACAACAACAACAACAACAGCAGCAGCAGCAGCAGCAGCAGCAGCAGCAGCAGCAGCGACATACTGTTGTCAATGACAACAAAATCAACAATTATAATTGTACAATAGAGAAAAACAGCAAAGACAACAGCACTGATAACATAAACAACAAACAGGATTTCGTGATGTTCATGCATTTATGTGAAATGGTTATCATAGCAATTCTATGATGGCTGTAAACGGACAACATGGGTCCAAATCGCTGAAAGGAAATTGTCCCTTTTGTCATAGTGCGGAGCACGTGACTTAGAGTATTATGGGATTTAAAGAAGGAATGGGTTGGCCGTATATATTTTTAGTATTTAGAATGAGAAGCGAACACGAACTGTGGAGAGAAATGGAGCCGATAGTGTAAGGTGTTCAGTGCACCGATCTCGACTTTCTGGCAGCTTTTAACAACTTTTACTTCTTCACAGATGCAACAGACCGATTAATGATTGAAGAACTTTGCCATTAAATCTAATCATTTTTATTAAAAACATTTGAAAAGGAAAAGATATAATTACAAGCACTTGTTTGAAAAAAGTTAAAAACAAATCAAAACTAGATATAATGATGCGACATATGAAGAGGATTCATAATAAGAAGATTGAAAAGAAAAAGAGAAATAAAATTGGGAAGAAAACAGCGAGAAGAAATAATAAAATGAAAGAAGAAAGAAAAATGATTGCAGCATGCGATGGCAAAATTCCAATGAATTAGAAAGTTGTAGACTAAAAATAATTTGAATGAAAAGTTATTTAGTGAATAAAAAAAGTATGGAAGAAGAATTAAAAAGAAATTAAAAATGGAAAAGATAATGAAAAGAAAAAATTTAGTAGACACCCGAGCGAAAATTCTCAGAAAGAAAGATCAGAATTGGTTAAATTAACATAAATAAAGGTTGTTATATCGCCGGGACCATCTGCTTGGTACAACTATGAACACACACACATTATTCAATGTGGCTTTCTTTCTTTTGTAGTTGTGTGTGATTTTGAGGAGACTAGGTTGTTATATATAACAGGTCTAGTAAAGGTAAATGTCTAAAATGTTCCAATAATTTCGGGTAATGTGAAAAAGGGAGATCAATCTTAACAGGAAAATGACTAGAGGGAATTTTTCTTGGTGGGTGTTGATGCTGGTGGATAGAATGAAATACTAGAAGTTAGTGGGGGCATCTGGGCTGCATCAAGGTAGATTATGGAAGGCGAGCTTCACTTTATGTAATCTGGAACCAACGACGATGTCCATTACGTGTGGTCGTAAGATAAATAAAAATTGATATAGATGGACAAAGGGGCGACATGAAGGAAGAACATTATCAATGACGGTAGGATGATAAAAGTTGATACAGGTGGATAAAGGAACAACAGAGGGTTGTCACTCAACATATAACGTCTGCTGACAAATTAGACAATCTATATTCCAAATAAAATCTTCCAAGGAGAAGTTTATAATTTATATGAGATATTGGTTCTAATGATGCAGAAATAATTAATAATCCCAAAAAGATTAATATGGATGACAGAAACGAGGCTTGGAAGAAAAGAAAAACAAAAACAAAAAGACAAAACATACAATATATATGTAACAAAACCTCCATGAACCAGTAACCCCTTAAACAAGTATTTTGAACCTCTATGAAGGACAATCACGCAATATCAATAAATGGTATGGTATATACAACAAAAGTACCATAAACCAAGAAACTAAGAACTCCAAAACAAGTTCATTAGTATAAGAACTAGAATTTCAATGAAAGAACTCAGAACCGTGATAACACAAAATATAAGCACATGACACCTATACACCACATCAGCTACCTAGCGGATATCATAACGGTTTTGACACCTGGCCAGTACCATTATATCCAGCAGTGTCAACAGCGTTGAAAAACATAAACACTGCCTAGAATTAATGAACCAAAAGCAAAGGCGAAACAGCAGAATACATCCAATATGTTTCTAACTGTTCATTGTTACAAATATAAACATAAATTCTTAAGCATAAATCTTTATTTACCTTTAGCTACGAAGCACCGAAAGAATATAAAAAGACAGAAATTTAATCAAAACGGATATTGCCACCCCAAGAACTCTAGAACGAACTAGCGAACTAAAAGTACTGAACAGAATTCAGTGAACATAGTCAAAAACACACGTTGCCGATGCATAGAACGGAAAAAAAATTATAATCATAGACACAATCAATCTAGAACTGTAAACGTATAGATTAGTTAAAGAACATTAACCAATAAAGATTGGTAGCCAGCAATCCTTAACGCGGATTCAATACGCGAAACAATAAAATGCAAACCAAACATAAACTGATTCAATAACACAACTGTATATTAAATACAAACCTTAATTATTGAAATGGTATATTTAACGAATATTTTCACCTATACAAAAACACACGCACACACACACACACGTGCACAAAACTATAACTATCTGCCTATCTGTCACTCTGACTGTCTATCTATCTGTCTCTCCTTATCTGTATATATATATACATATATATATATATATATATATATATATATATATATATATATATATATATATATATATATATATATGGAGATTAGATTAAAACCACAACGGACGGAGGGGATGGCCTTGAAGTTGACGATTTTAAACTAACGGAGACAACACTCGCATATCACCTGAGGAAGCACAACTAGATCTCATTATGCAAGCAAATAGTTATATAATCAAATACCTGTATTCTTGGAGAATTACGTTGCGTCGAAACAACTGTAGCGATTAAAAATAACTGTCCAACCGTACTCACTGTTGACTCCAATTTCTTCAATTTTATATATATATATATATATATATATATTAGAGGAAAAAGAACAACAAAAACCAAAGCAGGACAGGTATCTCATGTCATTTAGAATATTTAATTAGGGTAAGGTGAATTTGAAGTCTTACAGCTGTTTCTGGGATATCCCAAAAGATAGGCTACCATGCCCGTACGCTGGATATTCCGTCATCAGGGACAAGGTGGGTATGTATGGAAGTTCTAGGCAGGGAAATATATATGAGTGGAGAACCTCATGAGAAGTTCTAAGGCTTCCATGAA